>NW_008685363.1:52140-129211 GCF_000695815.1 Acanthisitta chloris
GAGTCTACAGAACCTACAGTGAGGAGAGAGAGGAGGAGCACATGCACACTTATTTACTAAGGAAAATACTCTTTTCCTTATTTTAATAACCTTGTGTAAGTGTTCAGGAAAAAAAAAAGACCCACACTGCCAAGAATGGAGTTTGTGAGTGAAACACAAGTGGGACATCATACACTTCTCTCACTTACCGAAGACTCAGTCTAAATAACTCTCACCCAGTGAGGAGAGAGAGGAGGAGCACATGCACACTTATTTACTAAGGAAAATACTCTTTTCCTTATTTTAATAACCTTGTGTAAGTGTTCAGGAAAAAAAAAAGACCCACACTGCCAAGAATGGAGTTTGTGAGTGAAACACAAGTGGGACATCATACACTTCTCTCACTTACCGAAGACTCAGTCTAAATAACTCTCACCCAAGCTACCTGCTTATACCTGCTGCATCACCAGATAAATTGGGTAGAAAGAATCATTTGGAGGTAATCAGCAAAATGGCTACTTAAAAAATGTATCTTCTCCTCATTTGTTCTTGTGGAGATCATTTGAAAATGTCATGTAGGAAAGGCAATAAACAGCTGCCCAAAGAACCTTCTCTCTGGGACAAAACTGTAGCTTTCTGGTCATTTTGTTAGAGAAAATGAGAATTAAGCTACTTAATACCAATGAAGTTCTTCCCTTCTAGTGCAGGCAAATTAATATATCTTCAAAACACTGATATCAAAGACTACAACAAATCTAAAGAACTTTGCACACATTCTGGTCTCATGGGCACAGGTGATGCTTGAGGACACCCTTGTCTAACAGCCAGGTTCATAAGTTAAATCAACAGTTTCAGGGGGATAACTACCCTGCCACAAGCTTCCCATTGTCTTTCCACCAAAAAGGAAACTGAATAGACAGCAAGATTTGAGGCACATAATTTTAAAAGTCTCTTTTTGGGACAAAATATTTTGTGAAGTTTTCTGGTTTGTTAATGAAGAATAAATTTCTCTCCCTCTCTCACACACACACACCTTTGTAGTTTTTCTAATTTAGACCTTCAATCAAAGCCATCCTCTTCTCATGTAGGGAAGCACCCATGGAGTCACTAAACAAGACAGATATTTTAGGTGCAACATGGAATGGTACCCTCCTGTTTTGCCTTCATTATGTATTTCCAGGGATATGTCATTTGGGCTCAAGAATGAAAGAAAATACACAAAATAATGCTTTGATTAAGCTATGTACCAACATCAGGCTGCTGTTAACAAATATTTATCATTTTCATTCAACAGTGCTTTTCTATTAACACCGGAAATTTACTGTTTGTCAGTTTAGAAATAAACAAAAATGCTCTGATTGTGGCATTTCTTTTTATGTGATGCCAATAATACTTATTTTTATGTGCATGTTTAAGGTGAGTTTGATCACTGTTCCTTCCTTGTGAAGTATCATAGCTCCTCTATGATCAGTGAGAAGCTGGAGGAGGAAGACAAGGTCCCCTTATTAAAATTGTGCCACTGATATGAAGAAAGTCTAGGGGTGAGCTCTTTGCATCTGATGGGTCTCAAACCCAGCCATGTCCTTGTAATGCTCCATGGAAACTCCTCTCCTGGTGACCCCACTTCAGTCCCTTATGCATCTTCTTCTAAGTCCTCTGCACCAGCTGGACTCATGCTGGAGAGTGGTAATGCCAAAGGCTCTCCCCAAAAAGGATTCCTTTGTGCAGGCTTGGACAGACAGCTGTAAGGGCTTTGTGTCTTGCTCTGGCATCAGTGGTGGGCCAAGCTCAGGCCCTTGGCAGAGACTGGCTTTGGGGGGCCACAGGGCAGTCCAGCAGCACCCCAGGAAGCACTGGAAGTTGTCAGAAAGCTGGCAAAGGATCTCACAGCTTTGGCTGCCCACAGGTCTCTCTCAATTCTCTGCCAGGATATTTCTGTGTCAGGAGGACCTGGAACAGCTTATGGTTGGGAAGCTACCACGGGGCTTCAAATGACAAGAGTCAAGTTCTTGTCTACATTTCTCAAAAGGTGCTGTGTGGCATTTCTCCCTAACTCAGCTTTGAAGACTCATGTAAATTGTTGTTTACTTGAGACCTGACTTACCCTGTCCAGAACAGGAAAAAATGCAAAATGTTCACAATGGTAAAACTTCAGGAAGTGCTGCAGACTTTGGTGTATAAATTCACTATTTCTGTATGTAGGTGGTATGACAGAACAACCCACATTATGGAGTCATTTTGGTAATAAATGCCTGTTTTATCCAGATGCTTCTAACTAAATGATACATGACACAAATATTTGTCATCCTAGTCAGCATCTAGTAGCTCCAGAAAGAATTGAGCTGCATCCATATGATTTTATGAGCAGGCAAATAGTCATCTTACACAGTCTTCTAGCATCTTTAACTATCTGTGAAGAGCACAGCAGGTTGTCCTTCTGTGCTTCTGAAATGTCTCACTTGTTCCCTTATGCCTGGTTTTAATACAACTGTTCTTTACAAGGTTCAGCATCTGTACTATGGTAGAAACGAATCTTGAACTGTGTTTGCCTGCAGAGTTAAGAGGATAGTGCATGTGTCTAACTTTATTAGGATGAATATGGTCTACATGCCACTTACTTTTCTCTTGACTATGTCAGGAATGCTTCTCAAGAAGTCTAGACTTGATTGACCATGTGGTTTAAGATCCAGATTCATACACATATTGGGATCCTGCAAACGCCTTGATAGCCTGCAGGAAAATGAAAGGCAAGCTGGTTTTAATGGTTGGAGAATTGTTTACAAACACATGCACTAACTGGATAAAAATCACCAACATAAACCCTCAGAAATTCCCAGAATCACAGGTTGTCTTTGCTGGACTCATTTATTGTATTCACAGAAGATGAGGGCATTCATTGAGACCTAGTCTGAAACCATCCTCTGTTGCAGTTCACTGAAATTTGGGTTAGATTCTAACAAAACCCATTAATTTTAACCTTTTAATTATCAGTTTAAGTACCTATAAATCCCATTTCTGTACTGAAACTGGTATGGGCATCGAATCCCCAGGTTTATGCAGAGCTTTTAGCAGCCTCAGTGAGGCTCTTGTGCACAGCTTGCTGCCAGCCTGCAGTGATGAGATTTTATATTAAAAGTATTGCCTGCTCTAGGCGGAAATATGTGACAACTGGAATTTCCTTCTGCATCTATGCAATGAACCAAAGTCATGAGTGACTTGCATTCTTTAGGAAACTGTGACATTTTCTCAGCTCCATTTGAACCCAGCAACAACTCCATTTAAATTTCTGTGAGGACGTAATTATATATCTAATCAGGTCCAAAAAGAGTAGGTTGTTCTGAATATGCATGAGATCTTACATTCAAACACAAAGAGATTTATGTTTCCCATTTATATAAGACCACAAAGACAATCAAAAGGTATAGGAAAAGCCTCTAGTATATGCAATACAAGAGGCATCTATTTACCTCTCTGATGAGTGAAATTTCTAAATCAGAGCATATCTTGCTATCATCTAGCTTGTTTTGCCACTCAGAAATCTTAATGAAGTCTAAAGTCTCCTCAAATTCATAGATCCAGGCATTCAAATTCATTTATCCATTTATAAAGTTCTTTGGCTTTAACATTTCCTTTATGAGTTTCCAACAAAAAGCAGGATCTACAGAGCTGGGCACTATGCACAGAAAAGGAAAGCCAACAATAGAAAAAAAAAATGTAAATGGAATGAATGAAAGAATGATAATTTCCCTGTTATAGTGTTGCCACATGCCCACTGCCCACTGGATGGGCCCAACATGCATATGTCACATTTTTCCTCCACTGATTCCAGAAATAAAGAAAGTGTCTGACAACCTTGGGGCTCTAGGTGAATGAATTTCTCATCTACCTATTTATCCAACTTGCCAAACCAACAGCAGCAGCTGTTCAACACCCATAGCCAGGACTCCCAGCAAAGCAGCATCCAGTCCAACACTGACTTAGCAAACATAACAAAAGTAGGAGAATTTTCAGACTCAGGGCTGATTTTGTCTGAACTCCATTCTTTTGTGGGTTTGGACATTCCTCCTTTGTATTCCAATTTCTGATATTCAGATAAATTGAAAAAAAATTATGTGCCAATACCTTCTGTAGTAGGATGAGGTGAGGATATTTAAACTGAAATTCTTTTAATCATTTTCCATGTGTTTCTTAATTGGTTTTGTTTCTTTTTTTTTTTTTTTCTGGCTTTGTTCTCCAACACTGGTTCATTCATTTCCTGAAATTTCACTTCACCTTGTCTGGTTTTTCCGTCTGCAGCATGTTATGTGCACTTGGTGATGAGAATTAGCCTAAAATAATCTGTACCATAATTACTGACTTCAGACTTGTTTGTGTCTATAGGGAGATATCCACGGCAAAGCAAAATAACAACAAAGAGGGAAAGCTACCACGTTCTTCCATATTTGGACAGCCCAGATGTTATTTACAGCATTGTTTATGAAGCTTTTTCTTTGCCTTGCTGGCTTTGATCCACACACGTTGTCAGTTTTGAGCACACACGTCCTGTCACATGGTGACTGTGTGCCCCTAACGAGTAAACATGCGGGAATGCAATTTATAAAGACAGGCTAGAGCAGCAATTAAGGAGAAAAAGAACTACAAACAAGACAAAGGAAATTAGGCAGGAAGATGAGCTAAATCTGGTCAGAATACAGGATATCAAGGCAATTGCACTGTGTGTTGTCTATTCTTCAGTCACTAGCAAGTGTCAACATCAGTATGTGATGTCTGTGCTCGTGAAACTTTTATCATTAGTCTGCAAGAGGATCTCTCAGAGGGACTTGTTGCTGCAGAATCCCCCAAGTGTGTGATCTTTGAAGGATGACAAAGTTCATTATCACGTTTGGCACTTAGTCAGAGTGATGGAGTTCTTCAAGCACACTTGGACAATGAACAAACAAAAGACTGTAAAATCTCCTTTTTCTATAAAGCTGAAGAGGGAACAGTTGCCAATAAGGGTCTACAGAATATGTAGGAACAGGGAAATTTCTGACATGCATTACATTTGCATGCTAAAGCAAAGTAATGCCACAAATGTTTCAGGCAATAAAATTCAGTCACACGAATATTTGGGTGACAGCAGAGAAAGGTTATGTGCCAGAACTCATGGGGCCTGGGAAGGGAGCATGAAGTACTGCTTATTTCCCTGTTTACAAACAAACCAACCCCAGGCAAACCTTGGAGTTTGGCAACATTTAAGAGACTGTGGACTGAGGATCTGAATCTTTGGGTCTCTTGTATAAAGTGGTCTCTGCTCTGTAAGAGGTGTACTTTAACATAAAGGTCATCATATCAGCTAGGGGAACTGATAGTTCATTTTCCCTGTCTCTGGCAGGAGGGTATTCTGGTAGGAATCTTTCTTTTAGCTTTACCTATCCAAGTATATAGGAGAGAACACCAGAGGAGGTTTCTTCACCTCTCCGATTAATTAACTCTGTAACTGCTTTTTTCCTTTCAGTCACCTGCCATCTTCTTATCTTCTTGATCATTGTCCTAACAGTTACTGTCCTTATAGGGCAGACCTTGGTTTTTCCAATCCTTTTCTGACAAACCTCACAGTATATGGAAGAGAACTTTGCTACTAATCTTATTTAGAGAAGGTCAGAATTTGAACAGACTCACTTGGGAACTGGGTGTGTAGCTTAAAACCTTCAGTTATTTGCTGCTTGGGTCTTGGAACAAACTCTTGCACTGTACTTGGATCTTTGATGCAAAAGCATTTGTATTTTGTGTAATGGCATTGTGGCTTCTATACACGTAGGTACTGACCAACATGGCACTGAGCAACCTGCTTTTGTTGGAAGGTTAGACTAGACAATCTCTAGAGGTCCCTTCCAGCCTCAGCTGTTCTGTGATTCTGTAAAGGATACTGTAAAACAGTTGCATGTCCAGAGCATGTGTCCAGATACTGTCCAAACAAAAAATTCTGCATTCCAAAACTCATCAACTCAAGCAAAAATGTCATCTGCAGAACAAAATAGTAACCCAAAGGAAGCAAGAAATGAGAATGGCAGAAGAGTCACATATACCTGTAGCCAGTGAAAGATGAAAAGAGCTTTGATTCATTTTCTCTACCAAACACTGAAGAGAATTCATGGTAGGTTAAAAAGAGTTTTAATATGTATGCTAATACTCCTATCCACATACAGGGCTAAAGAGGACAGCTGAGCCAGCAATGCAAAATACAGAGCAGTCAAATTGCAGCAGCAGGTAAAGTTAATCTAACACAGAAGTGGCTAACCTAAGGTTGATGTAAAACAGGAAAAAAATGCCTGGTTTTTCTTTCCTAAGGCTTTAAGATAGACAGATGCTTGAGGATGCCACAGAAGCAACTGTTAGTACAGGTGAGAAGCAAGGGTGAAATTACCTACCTTAAAATGAAGAAACAAAATTTAAAAACCCCAAGCAGGGTAAGAAGGACAGAGAGCTGTTGAGGAATATGTGACCAGGCACATTCCAATACACTGGGCAGAGCTGCAGGTGGCAAAGGCACTGTGACCCTACTCAGCCCATCCATCTTCTCACTGGTAAAGGATTTAATTCTCTTCCTGTTTTTATTCTTGAAACCTGTTTGCTGGAATGAACCAGGAATTTGAAGAACTAATTTGAAAATGAGAGTAGAGCCAGCTTACACTTGTTTTCAACTGCTTTCTACTCAACAGCAGAGTGACCCCAAGGATGAGGTGGACTTCAACTTCTGCTAGAGCTAAGTGTCTTCAGATCAGGTATCTCCCAAAAGTGATGGCAGCACTTGCTGGCACAGATCTGGAGGCCTATGGCAAAGGCAAAATAAAACCTCAAGCTATGTTTTGCTGTCTCAGGCAAGTCCAGAAATAGATCTGGGCTCTCACAACTGCAAATAGAATTGTGAGTCTTTGGGCCAGGATGATCTAAAGAAGATATATGGATTTCATATGACGAGAGAGCTATATATTAAGACAGAATTGAAATATATGTAATCACTTAATTTCTTTAGACTGTTCACCTTCCCCATCACTTTCTATCCCATTTCTTTGTTGTCCTTTCCACTTTAAAAAGAAAAAATACCTACAGATTACATGATCAGCAAAGGGTTTTTTCCACCATTCTTCAGAGAACTGATTTATTTGTATGTTAATATCCTTATCCGTATACAAAAATGTGCACCATAAATAGTTTTATAAGGGAAAACCAGCCAACTGGAAATCCTTCCTTTATTTTAAAGATAATAGTTCCATTTGTTTATTGCTTCTGCTGCTGATTTTTTTCCAAGCAGAACAGCAAATCTGCTATCAGTTAGGGGAACACAACTCTTCTGTGTCCAGAGTTCAGTACATATCCCAGGGTAACTTTCTGTGGTGACTCTGCCTACTTGGATGAAGCTGCTCACAATTAACTCATCTGGGTGTGGAGATCCAAGTAACATAGCCTTTTATTGATTGCCTTGGAGCTACATGCTGATGGCCCAAATTCCACAGAAATCCCTGGTGCTTTATCCTCAGGGAGAATTGCTGCAACTAGAGAGGAGCTTGGGGCAGCAGCTGGTGGGAAACACTGTCCAAGGGGGCTCTGATGGAACATGCAGGGATCCCCTGGACAGAGACCAGCTACTGCTGTATGACTGGGCTTGGGTTTGGTTCAGATGGACAAGGAAAGGAAATTTTATTTCTCCCTGAAAGTGATATTTACAAAATTTACTATTTTATTAGCAGTATTTTCAGAAATAGGTTGGAGCAGAAGTCCAGAGAGATCAGCATCAGCAATTCTTTTCCTTAAATAATTACATTTGACAACTGTTAAAAACATAGAGTGTAGTGAAATCATCGCTACCTCTTTATTATGGCAAACTACTCAGTTTTTTCAGTGGTTTGAGGGAAACACTCCAAACATACATAACAATTGCTTGCAACAAGACACACACTAAAACCAACATAAGGAGCACACTCAGGGCACTATGCTGCTGCAGGGAAATTAATGCCAAAAAGCCATGGCAATAATTATTTAATTATTGCCTTGGTGATTGTCAGGATGACACGAAGCATCAAACAAACTGAATCGTTCTCCCCAGATGGACTCAGATCTCTTCTAGTTTCCTGGCCAGGTAACCATTTCTCTCACAGGAGTTTTTACAGATTTACACCAGAGAACTGCCTCATGGCCTAAGCTGTTCTTCCCAAAGCATTCTGTATTGGACTGTAGCATCCTGTATCCTTTTTCCAAATGTGTTTTTGTTTTGAGTAGGATAGTTGAAGAGACTCAGCTCCCATACCTCAGCAAGGAAACTCTGGGATGTATGCAGGGCTGTGGGCTGGGAAAAAGAATGGATACTAGAGAGGTCTTACCCCTCAGCTGCCACCAAGGAAAGGAACACAGCCTTGCAGATCTTCTGAACTAGAGTGTTTCATTGAAAATATGTAACTTCGTCAACAAAACCACCATTTTAGTAAAACAGGCCTTAACATAGGTCTAGTTCTTGCCAGTCTTCCTCCTGAGCCCTGCCAATGTCATGCCCTCCCTCCATTGCCATGCAATGCCAGGACCTAAGTCTCAAGTATCAAAGGCTTAGGCTTTTCCAGAAAACAATGCTTAGCTGGAGCTTCATCCTCATTATGGAGCTTACAGGAATGAGATCAAGGAAACAGAGTCAAAACCATGACTGCTCAAATATAAGATCTGGAAGCATATTTAATTAATGTGTAGCCATAAAGCAATTGTCAAGAGTTTAATATGATTCAGAATGTTCTTGGTTTTCCTTGAAAACAGCCTCCTTGAACAATGGAGAGGTTTAAATAGGATTTTTATTCCTCAGCATGTGGGCATAAGGAGAAAGTGCCAGGTGATTACAGCAAATAACTCATTCAGTTGACTTGGAGAAGAACATTCTTTTCTTCATAGGTTATTTGATGTAACCTTATAATACATTTTAAAGTTGATCTCCTAAAATACCAAAGCAAGTTGCTTCATGTAGCTTCCAAACCATTTTCTTCTGAGAAGATGTTGATGAGAAATACATGAATATCAAAAAGTAGAATGGCCTGGTCAGGGTAAGGCCCTTTCTCCAAAGATCAGTCTTATCCAGACCTGAGCCACATAAGCCAGACTTCTTGGGCCTAGGAGCATTATAGCCATAGGGTCAGAAAACAAATGAAAGTTAACACAGAACTGGCCAAAAGGGGACAGTAAATCAATTATTAATACATCTCTAATACAAAGGTTCAGGCTTTCCTGAAGTCTGGGTTTTCCCTCATTTCCTCTGGGGATTTTTTTACAGCTGGATGAGTGGGATAACTTGGCTTAAAGATGCTTTTCCTGTACTGGCTCCTATGTTTGCAATCGAAAAGGACTCAAGATCACAAAGAGTGTTCTGGTCCGAAGAACAATGATCTCCCTCAGGTATCAAGAAATATGATATAATCAACGGTCCACGTTCACCGGTGTGTGCTTGGGATGCTTTGCATCATCTGAATGATACAAAACAGTCACAGACCTGGACAATCTGTGGAGCCATATAAAGCTGCCAGAAGAGGTCTGATCTGCAGTCATCAGCATTATACATCACATGCACTGGAGACCCTCAAAGAACTATTCCTTTATATAGGTCTCTGGACCTTAGTGAAACCCTGCCTGATATCACAGCTTTTGTCATCATAATCTCAGAAATCAGTACAAAAGAGAACATCTTTGAGCCAAGTTATTCAGTTGATCCAGCTGTTGTGAAATTCCCCAGAGGAAACAAGGGAAGACTCAGAATGCAACAGTAAAAAATTTTACAAAAAATTAAAGAAATAATTAACCTCCATGCCTTACAAGTAAGGCTGCAGCAGTGTGAGGGCCAATGCACTGCCAGGACGGGATGAGGCTGCAGAAGGTGGCACAGAGCCAAAGTCAGAGACTGCTGCTTCCTGATGGCTGGTTCAGGCAGAAGTCATGGAGTGGGTGACCAGAGCAGCCAGAGGCAGCACCACAGCCACTCTATCAGCCTTTGAGATCTCTGCCACTAGCTGGGCTAGGATGGAAGAGAGCCCTGCAAATGTGCTGCCTATTCCCTGGAGATTCTTGTGGTTCAGGCTCTAATCCACTGTACTACTGTCTGCCAGAGAAACTTCCCTAGATTATATTAGGTATTGGAGGAGATTACATACACACAGACCCTGGGTTTTAGACCCCTAACCACATCACACAGCTCAGTGCAGGCACACTTCAGTTCTGTCTGTGTGAGCAAATAAAACTGGAAATGTTTCCAAGCACTGGAAATGGAACCTCTCTCAAATTGGCTGAATGGCCTATGCTACATGGTGATGTCTCATGCCAAACTGTTCCCAGGCATGGCCTGAAAGTTAGCATAGCCACAGACTACAGCTGATGGGCATTTTGCATGCAGCTGTTCTGTGTTGGAGACAAACAGGGTCTCACTGTGCTGGTGCCTTTCTGGCAGACAGCAACCACGTCATGCTTAATTTGCTGGTAAAGGCTTACCTGCTGGTACTACTTCAGCTGTACTGAGCTCACAGGAGACTGCCTGTAAATCTGGTTTTAAAGATGACTGTGTCCATAGGAAGGAAATGTGTTGCTTGTTAGCTTACTCAGAGTCATCTTTAGCATGAGATTTATGTATGGTAGAATGGGTTTATTTGAAGCATATACTTACATAATAATGAGATAAAGTCTCAAAAACTAAACCAAAATCACATTATTAAGACTAAACCTGACAGCAAGAAGTCTCTACAGCTTTTCCAGCCCTCTAGAGAGCTTGCTAGAAAGGTCAGGCCACTGCTATAACTGACCTCAGGTAGACTGCAAGCATCCTTTCTTGTTGTAACTATTCAACAGTCTCCTGAAGCCTCTCTGAGTAGTTACTTATGGTGCTCCTTTCCTACTGCCCTGGGGAATGACCTACTTCTTCTTCTCCTTTCCTGTTTATCTGCTTCATTCCCTGTGATTGGATGCTGAGACATTGCACGACAACGTGGGGAATGAAGTCATTTCCTCTTTTCATCCCTTCAGTCTCTGAAGTCATTTCCTTCCCCCACCCACTCAGCATTTCTCAATATTTCTGTAGTGTATGCTGTTTACCACTTTCTTGGCTTTATTCTGCTTTCTCCTCTTACAGCCAAGGACACACATATTGGTAAAATATTATGCATCAGATCACGAGAAATATGACTCTAGTAAAAATGCTGTATATGTAAAAATCATTCTTCCTCTGAGACTTGCATACAAAGAGAAAACATAGCATAACAGCAGGTATGTGCATTACTAATGTATCCCCCAAATCTATACTGCTTGCTGAAAAGGGGACAAGGATGAGTGGAGCAGGATGGTAAAGTAGCCTTAAAGGGTTTAGAGCTGTAATGGAAAGCTGGACACCTAGAGGATTAAAAGCCAAATATTGTATAGAATCACCTATAGAAAGTAGCATCTCTATACTCCTTTCCTCCATGGAAGGAGTCAATCTTTCAACAGCAAAGATCAGCAAAAAACTAAATCAAATAAACATACCCTACCTACTGACAGGAATCCCACCCTGTAGAAGCCAGATTTCCAGTGGGAGTTAATTTCAGATCTAGGGAACCCATGGTAGTGCAGCCCTGGCACCAGCATTCATCCCTAAGGGCACAAAGTAAGAGATTTCTACTTGGTTCATGCTGTCTCAAGAATCTACAGGTAAGCTGTGGTGATCTGTCCTGTTGTGAGACACAGCAGCACCAGCACACCCCACAACTATAGCTGCTTGCAACCAGAGACAATCTAAAGTGCAGCTCATGTATTTGGACCACAGCAGATTGTTTTGGGTACTGTGTTTCCCCACAGCTGTGTCAGCCATTTCCATTTCAACTTTGGGGCATACTGGAAAAATTAGGAGATGGGGCCAAGAATTCACACAGTGTCTGTGCCCAGGACAAGTAGTACAAGATATGCCTGAGAGTACATCTTTCAGCCTGATTAACTTCACTTGGGAATTTAGGAATTCCATTTCGAACAAAAATACATAGCTGGAACTAATTCAAACCACAAGGGAATAAAGCAAAGAAATCAAATCAAACTAATAAATCAAGATTACAGCTTTCTCAGAAAAAGATATGTTCTAATTCAGCCACAGGTTATGAGAGTTGACTCAGGTATTAATGGAGGTAACTCTGCAGCGTGTGTTTGTTATTGGTCATATGAAATGCTAGTGCTAGTCTCTTTTGTCTTTAATGTCTGTATGTGGGGCAGATATAGTTGTGTGAATGATGACAAGATCTCTTTGTGCACAGTGACTGCCAGCTGCCAGTTACACTTGAGGCATCAGCAGTGAACCAACTGAGGAGCCTGCACAGACAGAGAGAGGAGCATCCCACTTGACAAAGACACCTTCTTGAGCCAGCTGGAGTCCATAGCCCAGGAACCACACGCCACAAGTGTATTTGCATTTCCAGTTACAAATTGCCTCTTATTGAGAAAGAATTTAATGAAAACTGAGTGCTGCAGAATACACACTTCATACTGGCAAGAAAAAAATTTGTTATCCAAATTTAGGCTATAATGTTAAGAAACGATATTGGTGGGGAGGGGTAGAATGTGATTTCCTTAGTTCCCTTGGTAATCCCTAACTTGGTGATACTCTATTTATCCCTAGCATGTAAATGATGTATTTTCTAGGAAAAGGGTTTGGGAATTTCAGTGAAACATTGCATCTGATATTCTGTCATTGCTGCATTTTAAAAACAGCTAAAGACCTTTGAGAAGATTCATGCCCTTTTTTAGTCAATGACAAACAAATATGTAGTCCAGAGAAAAATCCATTCTCTTTCTGTTTTGCAGTCACTGTTCCCTTTTCACGGGAACATGTATTTTGAGTATGATCACAGCTTTGCTACCACCAAAGATAAAAGAAGCTTTAATTGCTCCAACCAAAGCAATATGGAGAAAACATTATATGGTTTTTGAACTATCACAACAAAATTCAGCAGCAGTTGAAAGCATAATATATTTTCTGTTCATATAGGAATACTTTGCTGGGAAAACAAGTCATACCCATGTCTCAGCCCACAGTAACTGCCTGTAATTCAAAACAATGATTCAGCACAGGGTATGTGAAGTTGTGAACATTTTCAAAACTTCTTTTTCCACAAAACTTTTGGCACTTTGGCCTCAGACAATTTTTGTACAGAGCAAAAGTTCAGGCAATTTTTTTCAAAATACGAAAAAAACCCTGAAAGTTTTTGCTTCACATTAAATGCTCGAAGAGATGTTTAAAAACTATCAATTAAAAAGCCTTGCATTTCCAGACCGTTTGGATTTCTCTGAGGATGTTTTCCAGAACATTTGTGTGTTCAACTGCAGTGTGAGAGGGAAGCTCCAACGGTTGCTTTCTATTTCTTTCTCAGATGAGTGGCCATTGCTTCTACACCTACCCTCCTCAACCTCTTGGGCAGGCTCACATCTTTGCACAGTTCTTTGTTGCAAAGGATTTTCCCATCTATATCTGCCTCCAGTCTTAGGTCTGGAGTTTGGGGTCGGCAGACTTCCCCTGGGCTGACAGGATAGCAGCAGACTGGGTTATACAATCTGGGTTATAGTGTGCTGTAGGCAGACAGACAGATGGTCTGGAAGGCTCTGACCCCAGCTGTAGGATGCTGTGACTCACACCTGCCCTTGGGAAGGCTGCAGGGTGTTTCCTATCATTACCTTCCTGGAAAACCAGCAGGAGCGAGTGTGGTGCCAACCGCCCCGAGCTGCCAGGTAAGAATTACCTGGCATCCAGACAAATGGTGAGACGGTCTCCAAATGGAAACTCCATCTCCCTTCCCAGAGGATTTCACCTGCATGTGTGTTTGTGTCACCCACCGAAGCAAGGAGTGTGGGAACCCCCATGAACAGCCCAGCATGGCACCTCTGCGGTCTCCATGGCTGAGATTTCCTGTTCAGCCAGCAGTCACAGCTGAGCTGGCTTTCCACACTTAGCTTCCAAAAAAGGGGGAAAAAAGGAGCACAACAGCATTTGTCCTGGCTTGCACGTCTGAGAATGTTATTGTCCCTTTTAGCCCTGCAGTGGAATGTGACGTCCAGATGAGCAGCTGGCCATCACCTCCATCCTAGGCTACAGATCAGTGATTTTCAAGCTTCAGCAGTGTAGTGACCCCCAAACCTCCCTGTGGGAGCACAGACTCTTGAGTGGCCAACTTAAACTGATTGGTGTCTCATTCGTCCAAGGATATGCAAAAGAGAACCATGGATCAAAGATTTTTAAACCTGGGAGATGGAGAGCACCTAAACCAAATCCCTGTGAGGTATTACAGCCACACTTTCAAATAAAAATATCACATTTTGTACTTTTACGCTAGGCTCTTTTGCCTTTCACAGTGATAACTAAAATCCAAATGCTCCTTGAGAAGTGTGTCAGGAAAAAATCTCTAATTCTTGTGCATTTGTTTTAGTTTTCATTTGTGCTGTCCTTTTCCGAGAGAAAACATCCATTTGCAGCCAGATCAACAGAACATCATTGGAGGGGGAACCAAGAGTTTTTGCACCAACTTTTGGATTAACAAAAAATAGGAAATTTTTTTCCAGGAAGAATTTGAACTGTCAGGATACATGGTATCATTTAAATACATGCAAGGTGTAAGATGAACAGGGAAGGTCCAAAGTTGTTAAGCAAAGTTGTTAAGTGATACTAAAAGGACACTAAATACAGAAGCAGCCAATTCTTAACTAATAAACAAAGATAAACTGAGATGTAGTAACTGCTGACATCCTTGTTCCTTGTTATTAAGGACTGAGCAGGCTACCAGGGCACAGAGTTTGCAAGACAAAAGGAGATATTTTTAAACAAATTTAGAAAATCCAGGAAAGAATGTTAATTTACAAATGTCTGGACTGATTCATTACACTGACTCTAAATGTGAGTCACTGCAGCACCATGTTAAGTGGGGTTATTTGAATATAAATGTCAATATAAATACAAATGGAAATGATGCTGCAATCATATAGAATATGGATTTTTAAAAAGCATTAAAAATGAATCATGAAATTAAGTACACTACAGCTTTTTGGGCACAAAAGGAAAACATTAAGGACAAAGGTTATTTTTATTTTCTCACAAACTATTTTTATTCCTGGAAAAAAAAAACCTCATTTTTTTTGTCTCTGAAATAAATCTGTGAAAATTTTCAAGTGAAAATGAAATATTGAGATTTTGTGTTTGAGAGAACAATGCTCTTAAGAACAATCACAATCTCCCAGCTCAATGCTTTGGAAAGCAATTTTTTTTTTAATATTTCCCTTTCATTAGATACCTTAGATTCATTTTAATCCTCGAAATACCTGAAGCAAAAACTAGCTTTTGAGTGTTCTGCACTTTCTTCCCTGGAGTACTGACCAGGGAAAACAGCAAAAACATTATTATATTTGATAATAAACAAAAATATTCACTATGAAAGATCCTACCTTTCCTTTTCAGATTCTTGTCCTTACATTTGCCTATTTATGCTTCCAAGAAGACAGGTTACAGAAAACCCTTTTAATTAGAATTCTGTTTAAAGAGTCTAATCTGGGATTTGTGGAAGGAAAGTTGATCTCAGAGAGCCTTGGATTAATTTTCTCTTACATCGTTAGCCAAATTTCCTCTTCACTCTTCTTTTTAAACACTGTTTTGTGAAGTTTGTTTGGGTTTGGGTTGGTTGGTTATTTTTGGATCAGAAGTTTTAATCAGAGGGTGAAAGACTATTTCCATCCAACTCATATTCCGTATGAGGAATCTGCATTTGTTTCCTATGAGCAAGTAAGGGTTTTCCACTTATGTCTACTCAGACCCCGAACATAACGGCACCATGTCAGCAGCTTTGCAAGAGATCTCATGTTTTTCCCAAGATCTGGTGATGGAAAATCTGGAAAGCAGTATTTCATGTCTCTCAGAAGGCTGTTTATTCTCAAAAATACCCAATTATTTAGCCTCTTAGCAATTACCCATTCCTTATTTGAAGACCATTTGTCCAGGAGTTAAAGCATAGAGCTGTAATGAATCATTTGTTTCTTTTATGGGGATTAAGTGCATTGCTAAACAAAGAATAAGTTGCGTAATTTTTAATTTTTTTTTTCTTAGCAAAAAGAGGAAAGTGACAAAGGAATGAGGAATATATATTTATATTACAGTTTGTTTGAGTTTGGAGTTCCTTTTTTGGATGCTCCATTTCAGGCACTGCCATTACTACCAGCAGAGCCCGCTATGGGACCACTCAAATTTGGAGAAGAAAGGTGGACATTCACAGCCAGGTTTCTGAAGTTCACTCTTTTCATCAATCACAGGAATTAAAGTCCACAAAGAGCCACCATCCATCAGGCCCAAGCACCTACTTCACCATGGAAGATGACACCACCTGAGTTTCACTGAGTGGATGTTATCCACAGCAGACCAACAGTAATCTCAGGGGTAGCACCAGGTCCACCTAAGCTCATCCTTCCTGACTTTGTGCAATGATTTGCCTAAGTATAGAGTTAATTAAACTTCCCAGCTGGTCTAGGAGACAAGGCATCAGACAAATGTATCCAGCAGCAAAGGGACAAGGAGTATTTAGGTTGATTGTTAAGCAACAACACTACGTGCTGTGGGCAAGAAGGACACAATGCCAGCTCTGGAAATTTCGCAACTGTTGGGTTTTTTTCCTCAAGACTTTGTAATTGAGGCTTGCGGGGTTAATAAACAACCACCACCACCAAGAGTAACACTTATGACAGGAGAGAAGAAAAGGACAAAAAGAACATTTTGGTTTGCTTATGACTGTTATTCTGCTAATACTCCAGTAAGAAAGTGAGAGGTTTTTTGTGTCTTTTTTAGTCCAACAGCACATCTCTAAATAAATCCCAGAGGGGACACGTTTTTGAACACCAAGATGAAAGTGAAGGCTAAAGCAGGCAGAGGGAAAGGTGGTTTTGGCTAGACCCGAGCAGCTGTGTTTTGCATGTCCAAAACCAAAACCACACTTTGACTTTGTACGTTAGGTCTTGCTGGGCTGGGAGCAGTGGTGTGCAGAACGGGGCCATGCACGGCTCAGTGCAGCCCTATGCAAGCGAACCGAGGAAGGGCACAATTTTCCCATGTAGAAGAGAGGAGGGTGAGTAAGAGAAAGCACAAAATCAGAGCTGGGAACTAGCCAGAGTCACAGCAAAAGAGAAGTCATGGCACAAGGGCAGTTCCTGCTGCTCTTGGTGACCAGCACTGAACATGCACCTGAGGTGATAAGGGTTAAAGCTGAGTTTGCAATGAGCTCAAACTCTGGTCTACAGCTGTAGACCCCACCTCCTTTCTAAGGATGCACAGTGCTACCTCATGAGATTTCTCTCTGAGGTAGATGAACATTTTATTTACCTTCATGTAGAGTCCTGGGTTGAACCACGTGCCTTATCTCAAAGACTGCAGGAAAACCAAGAGAAAGTCTCCCATGCTTGCTGCTAGCTGTGGCAGCTGCGGCAATAAATACGTGCTGAGACAAACCTACCCCAGCCAGGCTCACACATGCACAAATAGTAGTCCAGGCTGTGGTTGCTTAATATCCCAAATGGGTGGCTAATTACTTCATGAGCTCATTCAGAATACATAGGCACTGCTTATGCAGCCTGGTAAAAATAGGTCTCGTGCATTCAAAACCAGGTCAAACACAAAGCGATGCAAAAGAATTGGTCTGTAGAAGGGTGAGTGCCACGTGTCTCAGGCTCTGCCATTTGCCCACAGGCAGTCACTCTCACGAGGGCACAGCATGGCTAAACTTGAGTATGCAAACACTCGAGGAATGGTGAAGCTGGATACTAGAGTTAAAGAAGATGAATTTAAAAATCAGAGCACAGTTGAACTTAGATACTGCCCCAATGCTCCTGAAATCCCCTTCTAAGTAATGCTGAAAGTCCAGCCAGACCAGGCTTTTGTGTAGGCAAAACTTTTCTCACCGCTATATAGAAAACACAAACCGCAGCCAGACAGTAAAATTATACTTTCCTGTGTCCAAAAGCTGGAGTCATGGCCACAGAAGGGATCCATATGCTGCAGTTTGGTGTCAATTGTTAAAATTAAAACTGACACTGGAAAGTCAAGTATCCTTTCCCCATAGAACAAACTGCTTCTTCTTATGGGGCTACACCGAGTTGCCTCTAGAAGACATGGGTATCACAGCATGACCACAGAGAGGCCACTGAAAACAAGAGGCAGGAGGGAAACAGAGGAAGAGTTATTTTTCAATTAATTATTTAATCATTTAATTATTTGAGGGGAGGCAACTCAGAGTATACTTTTCTTAACGTGCCTGGTTCATTGCTGCTGAATGACAGGGGGAGATTGATAGTGGCATTATTTTGGGGCTTTTTAGAGGTGAATTGTCTGCATGTATGAAAATAACATATTGAATATTACTACTATAATACCATTTTAATATGCTGCATATGGGATGTCTGTCTAATATTTTCTGGACTGTACAAATCTGCAAATTAGTTGCAAGACATTAACAAAATCCTTCGTGGTTGCAAATTGAAATTTTTGGAATTTTTGCTTTGCAGGAAATGTGACATTTTATTCAATCCAAGACCCCCCAAAAATCCAATTTTGAAATGTATCTCTCCCCCAAATCCTTAGGGAGTTCTGTTCAACAGAGGAGCTATGGGGAAGATTCACCATTGTAAGATTTTGCAATGATTTGGAGTTTGAAGCTGTCTCAAAATAGCAGGTCATCTGAGAGTTGGACTATTTATGACCTGGATTTAGACCCATTTCCACTGACTTGGTCATCTTTTATCAGGCTTCGGATAATTGTTTTTTACTTTCCTGATAATATGTTTTCTTGGGTTCTTTTTTAACAAAGACCTGGCTAATACCATAAATGTGTCTCAGGGACTACAGTTCTTAAAGTAGTAGAATGTTATGGAGCAGTCCAAGAGATAGTGAGGCAATATATTAGTAGGTAAACACTTGTTTAATGTGACAGCACATACAAATGCGTGCTATAATTTTAGATGATAATTCTATATGATGAGCATGAGGATGAATGCTTTTGCTGTTTAAGACCACAACCTTTTATCTGAATCAAAGGCAACTTTTTCTGGTTAAAGCTCACTTCCCTTCTCAACTTTTCTGAATAGGAGATAGATAAATACCACTTGCCTATGGTCTGGAGGTGAATCCACAGTTCGCTAAGGGTAAAGTGCTCCTTGCAACAAGGCCTGCTTGTTCTCCAGTGACTCCTCCTTATGTACACACAAATACTCTCTCTTTGGGTGAAAAGGTCTGGCACAGGGTGGGAGGAGGAGAGTAGGAAGGGTAAGCAAGCAACATGGCACAGGAAGAGGGAAGGAGAGAAGGCTAAAACTCCCAACTTGTCCTTTCTTGCCCTTCAGGTAAAAGAACACGTGGTTGTTGGAACTGTTTTCTGACAATAGTCACCATCGCTTTTACTTCAAAGAAGGCAGTACTACCACCAGTGTCTATATTCTTGACTGTTCCATGTTTTATTCTAATGGCTGGTGAGATGCTTGTCAGCTGTGAGAGTCCCTCCAGCATCACTGGGTTTCTCTGATAAGATTTATGCAGTCCCCACAATTCCCCTACCACTGAGCATGGCAAAGCTACACCAATGTGTGTACCCTGAGTCAGGAGGAAAATAATGGAAAAGTCTCCAGAGCAGCTGCACAGGATTTTGCTAAACAGGAGACATTTTTATTTCCTCTTGCCTGTTGAATGCAGCTCTGGAAGAGCTGTGCTGCTTGCTGGAGTGTGGCCCTGCCTTGCCAGAACAGATACCCATTTGGCACTATAAAGCCCAGAAGAGATTACCCTTTAAGGGTCAAGGTGTCTGTCTGGAGCAGACTAAAAGAATTCTGTATTTCTGGGAATTATCACTCCGTTGGTCAGTGTACTGGCCGTGTGGCTGCTGGCATACCAGCTCTACAAACAGAGAAAAAAGTGTCAGGACTATTTTAATAAAGGATTCCAATGGGAGTCAAAAGCATGTTGATGATTTCTTTCATGTGTTAATGCCATTAGCTACCTCAGGCATTAAGCGTGGGGAGTACCAGTAACTGACAGTGCAGTGAGTGGGGAATGAATCATTTTATTTTTATTTAAGTAACTTTGTTGTTCTCATGAAATTTGGCCTCAGCAACATTGTCAGGTTTCAATTAGTGTTGGTAACTCTGGTTCAGAAAAAAAAAAATAAACTTGATCCATGATGTGTTACTAGAAATTTGACAAAGAGTGCCTTCCAGTCCCTTTTAAAGTGGTCTGCGTCATGAAGGGCAGTAAGAAAAAACAGGCCTATGGCAGAGGGACTGCTGTTGTGTCCTGGTTTTTCATGGAGGATGCAAATAGAGAAAGTTTCCTTGTGTTTCTCCAAAGCCAGCCCATCCAACTTGTAGGCATCCACTTGTAGGTCAAAACTCATAGGTTTTGTACAAATGAAGCTTTTGTGCCACTTTCTTAACAAAGACCATTGAGAGTAGTCAGATTCATAGCATAAAGCACATCACAGCTGGAGACCAGGACTTTTGAAAGCAAGAGAAACAAATCCATGAGCAGATTTGCAACTAGAGGAACGTTTTCTTTTGTCCTGAACCTGACTGGCTGCATGCTACTTTTCTGTTTGAAATATGGAGCAGAAACAAGAGTAGGGCTCTGGAGAATGAAGTGCAATGAAGGTTGTAGTGTCTGCTCTAAAAATAAGATCTTCAAACCCAGCTTTAATGAAAAATTGGAAATTCATTATATCCTCCCCAAACCTTCATGTACCTGAAAGTGCAGATCCAGAGGGAAGTTGGTCCTAGTGATGACCTGTAAGTGTTCTACCCCAGCTGTGTGTTTCTGCTCACTCCCTACCATCAGCCTGGCTAGGGAGCCAAGCTGGCTGGAAAGTCACTATTTTTCTTTGTAGGGTTAGTCTTTACCTAGCTCAGCCATGGGAGCTGGCTCCCTGCCCAGACGAGCTGGGGAAGGCTAGAACAGCAGCAGAGCTGACTAAGCTTGGCTTTGGCTTCCAGGGAACTGATCTTTTCCCTCCGCCAGAAACGCAGAAGCTGTCATGGCCTTGAGCTCTGCATTGCCTAATTTATTTTGCTGAGCAGACCTAGAAGTATCAATCAGTTCCATGGAGAGTGAAAAGCATTTCAAGAGTAATTAATACGAAATCTCCTTGAATAAATTTTAATGGGCAGACGCCTGTCGCTTGGTACAGACCTAATTACTGAGCCATTTAGTAAACAAAGGAGTAGTGCTATTAGCTAAGCATGCAGAGCTGACCCTCTTTAATCTCTATAAAGAGTCTAGGGACTGGTATCAGAGCTTTACAGCCTGAAGGGCAGCATACACCTAAAACTGAGTGAGAAACAGAGCTTTTAAAGGTTAACCCCAAAGTCTCTAAACTATGTACAAGAGGGAGGAAAAACAACAGTCCCATAGATGCACTCAAGAAGAGCAGTCCATGTACTTAAGTCGGTCAAGCCTGGAGGAACCTTCCTGGGAAGTTAGTGGGTATTTTATTATTACTCCTGGACTTCTTTGCTGAGGCTGTCAGTGGGTGTGCCAATTAATTTCAATGCTGAGTGAGTTTTAGCAAGAGGCCACCTAAGCAGTTAGGCAATGATCACCAAATAACTACATGTATTTCTTCTATGCAGATGTCACTGCACAAGCTGTCAATTAAATGAAACTTTTTTAGCATGCAAATACTGATGTGAACAACACACATTTATACATACATATATATGCATCTTTTATTTCTTTTTGTTCTGAATGATGAAATACAAATCAAATTTTATGAAAGATGCCATTACCTATGATGAAATTGTCAGTAGAGGTGGATATGAAACTTTGAGGACTGGGTGCACAAATACTACACATCTTTGAAGGAGTTAAGAGCACTTCGTGTGACTGACAGCCACAAATTCACTTTCCTGTGTTCTAAGTCATCATTTCACTAGTAAGTTCTCTGCTGATGTAGGAATAAGAGCAAGACAGCTGATCAGAAGTATGAAAAAGGTCTTAATATGGACAAGGAGGAGAAGGGCAAAATGGACTACTGATCCTGTTTGACCTGGTATGACAGTGTGCTGTGCCTTAAAATTACTAAATCTTTTTCTCACTCCTCCTCACTTCTCACTCATGTCTAGACCAAACTCTGAATTTGAGATACTTTTACCACAGCATCTGTTTGCTTGGGAACTTTACTGGCCATCTTGTTCACTCTGACTTTTCATGTCTGAAATGTGGTCACTGGGTCAGCTGCTGCAGCTCTCAGTTTGCCTGTCTGCATTGTGCTTTTTTCTTGACTCATAAAAATCCTGGCTCATTAAGCAAACTTCTGATGGTTCGGCTATAGTGTCTACCCATTGCATACATATGTTTAAATCCGTTTTCATCTACATTCACATCCAACTAGTGCACAGCATTTGCTTTGTAGTTCTGGCATAATAGCCACAAACCCTCTGATGCATTATGAAATCATATGTTTGTAGACATTTCTTTTCCTTGATGAATTGGAGCATAATCAGACCTCTCCCAGCCTCAAAAATAACACCAAAAAAGCAAAGATGCAAAATACTTAGAAGTCAGGATACATTTAATCTGAAATAAAATCCCATGCATGGCAGCGTTGGTGTCAGTGGTTTGTGGTTATCTGTTTCACACACACTCACACAAATTGATATGATTTACTTTAAACACTTGGCCTTTTTTCTTCTTGCCCAAAACAATTCCATTTGAATTCAGATTGATGAGTGAAGGAACTGAGCTATTGAAATGGCAAGGAATGAATTACTGTAATCAGTTTAGAAGCATCAGGATTTCAATATTATAAGTTAACTAGTGATCAGTAACTTGCAGGGCAGCAAAAGATGAAAAAAATCAGGTTCTTCCTTCCCCTGGTGTAATCAATATGTATCAATTTTTTTAAAAAAAATTATATAAAGGTATCTTTTGAATGTTGTCACTTTTCTTCCTGTCTTTATTTGTAACGATGCCCGTAGAAAGAAGAGGGCAGGACTCTCATGAAAAGAGGAAGTTGTGTACTTGTTGCCACATTGCTGAAGGCATAAGGGGGAAGCAAAAGGAGGGCTCGGTCTGTCAGACAGATCTCTTCTAAGGAAAAAAAACCCAGACAAGATAAGCCATCAAACTTCTGTTCTTATCTAGAGAGAAGATCATTGGGAAACCCATGAGACTAAGTTGGTCAGGGAGAGCCTGCCAGCCCACACACTTCAGAATTCTTAGGAAGGAACTGAATTCAAAATTTCAGGCTTCATTGTCTTCTACAAACTTCTGCAAAGTGAGAGGTTAACAGAATTTTATGCAAAGCCAT
Source organism: Acanthisitta chloris (assembly GCF_000695815.1). Classification (NCBI taxonomy): domain Eukaryota; kingdom Metazoa; phylum Chordata; class Aves; order Passeriformes; family Acanthisittidae; genus Acanthisitta; species Acanthisitta chloris. The sequence goes on from NW_008685363.1 coordinate 75,447, forward strand.
GTGTCTGAGTAAAACATTACACTTTTATTTAGGTGGGTTTTTTCTCCCCATTCTGGTAGATAAGAGAATGAATCACTGGAATTTTTGTACTCTCCATTTTTAAAGAGTGGGAAGGGAGAGTTGGTTATATCTGGTAGAATCAGTGTTTGTAGTGGTTTCGCTCTGCATACTCCCCTTCTACAAAATCAGCTGCTCTTTGCCAGAGTTCAGAAAACACAACAGTCTCACATGAAGGAGGACAGGCACACTTCTAAGAACTGCTGGACCTCCTCTGCAAGCCACTGTTTAGCCTTCTGGGATCAAGGAAGAAAAATGCAGCTTACTTTCTATGTTACTTCCCAGCAAATAATAGTCTGTCACTCAGACCCCATTTGCAGTGAAAAACAAGAGCTCCACACACTTGTCTTTGAGTTCTCTGGAGAAATCACAGCTTGGGCTTGGATTTTACCACTGAGACCACTGAGCCAGCCTTTGCCATACAGAGTATCACTGTGGTTGGTATAGCTTTTCCTAATAACATGTTCCGGTGCTTAAGCAGTATGAATTGCCTGGTTTTTTAACATTTTTGACAAGGTTACAGAGGGGTGTTTTTGTGTCAGAGATTCAATGAAAAGTTTTCTAAGTACTGGTTACCAGCACACAACCTTGAGGTATGATCCAAGACTGAAGCAAGGGAAAGTCTGCTGCCTGTTGAAAGTGGCTTCAAATCAGACCCTTGCTCTTTCTTCCTCCTCTGTTCCCTGGCAACATGTAGAAATAGAGTAAAATCTGAAGAAATGAAAATAAAATAGAAACATAAATCAAAAGAAATTAAATACAGTACAATAAAATAAAATTACTCTAAGAGTATTCCATTAATATTGAGTTGGCTATATTGTAACAGTGAAGGACAAAATCATTAATTTAGCTCTGTATTTGAATATGCCCTTCCTTGGCAAGATACTCTGCCATGTTGAGGATAACAGGAGTGTACTCTATCTTAAAATATTGGTGCAATGACAGGCATGAGACTACTGGCTACTTGCAAAGTCTAACGATTCAAGTGGCACACAATTTCCTTCTGGCCTGCTTAAAACTGAAATCAAGAATCCCATTGCCATTAGCCTTAGGAAGAATGGTTTCAGACTGCTTCTCAGAAGTTCAGAGCAAATATTTTGGGTTTTTTCATCTGTAAATTGACATGGCTCCCTGTGTGCTGTAAATAGCCAGGGCAAGATGTCAGGAGTCTCTGAGATGGGATGGCAGAATTACACTCTCATCGCAAAGTGCTTTGCTCTCAGCTATGCAGCAAGGCTCTAGAGCAGAAATTTTGAGGAAAATGTGCCCCCATCATAAAGGTGGGAAGAGAGTTTAGGCCCCAGGGAGATCCCCAAGTCTATAGAATAACAAAAAATCTAGCATTTTCTGATAGAGCCATGTGTATCTAGTGAAAGACCAACCATAAAAACCACAGTAAAAGCTTAGTGTTAACGTGGTTGTCCCACAGGGGCTGTATAAGGGTTTTTCACATAATCATCCTGTGACTGCTTAAGATTTTGCCAATAACACGGATTTTCCCGTTTCTTTGGACTACACATTTTGTCAAGCACAGTAGGAATTTACCTGGGAAGGCAGGGAGGGGATGAAGTTCACTTACACAGAAGCTGAAACATGAGCACTGCAAAAACCACTTTACCACTCCCAGAGAAAGCATCAGTATTATTTCCTTATTTTGAACTATAGGAACTCACATCCTCATTTTATCTATAGACACTTTCAGATCTTACACACACACACACACACACACACACACACACACACACACACACACACAGAGCATACCTCCCTGCCATTCTCCTTCTGAATTTATAGTCCAGATTCATTTTTATCACTGGGCCTCTTAGGGCTTTGGAATCAACACATTTATATTCAAAGCTGAGGACAGGTATCCCAAGGAGAGGAAAAAGGCACTAATTGGATCTTGCCTCTACCATGAGTTGTTGGATGACCTGCAGAAAGTTACTTGTGATATTTGTCTCTTTCACCTATAAAATAATGAGAATGTTGCTTCTTTTCTCTTACCTTGCTTATGTAAACTGAAAAAAATCTAGAGTTTAGGCACCTTCTTGTATATGACTCAGTGCTATAAAGCTGTTAGAACTCTCCTTGGAACCAGAGGTCTGCTGCAACCTCCCTTGACCACCCATGTCAGGATTACTCAGACCTTTATGCACAGGACAGTTGGCATAGTCTGTAGTTGCCCCAGCTATCCTCACTGCTGCTTATAGGTAATTCTCTAACTGCATCTTCTGACTGAAAACAGAAGGCTTGGCTCAAGTCTGTAATGACTCAGGTCAGTCTGTTATGTCAGAACATAGCACTTGCCTCAAAAGTTGTCTTGCTCTCTAGATGCAGCTGTGCTCAAGCCTGGCATTGTGTTGCTTATAAAATGTCTCTTTATGACTCAGAGGCAAATAGCATGGGCCATTTCTATGGATCTTACCTGTGACTTCAGGTGCCTTTCATCATCAGTGCTAAATCCCTTCAGTACGGCTAGGAGCATTTTCTGCTGGCTAAAATAAAGCTGTGCCACATTGCCAACAGGGGCTAAGAGGACCAAAGCAGGGCAGAAGCAGAGACATGACTTTGTAGCCTAGTGGCTGTAGCAGTCAGGTGGAACAAAGCTGTCTTGGTTTCTGGTCCCTGCTCCCAGGCTTTTGTAGGTTACCAAGTGCCTGTAATTCACCCAGCTGACGCAGAATAAGAAAGTCACATACCTAGCTCCACTTGGAAGAAGTACTGAGGCTTGCCTGGAGCTGCCGTGGAGTGGAAACCTCTTCTCCTACTTCTTCCTGCAAGTCTGGGGTTGTAGTATGCCCTTCCTGCCTTGTGCGTATGAAGACAGAGCTCCTTCAGTACTTGGATGGTTGTGTAAGATAAGGGCAATAATTACATACTGCACGCTTGTAACCCTTTTCATGGACAGCTTACAAAACTCCTTAAAAACATCCATCCATTCTCACAACATGCCTGGGAGGTAGATAAGGTTTATTATGCATGCAAGCCATTATTTATTGTGAAGTGAGAGACAGCACTCTATTGCTGGTACACCAAAGATAAACAACTTGCCCAGGCAGAGCCTGGAAGGGAACTCTGAGTTGCTCCAAACCATGTGTTTCAATCCTTAGGCCAAAGCAATGTTTTCAAAGTTATTTAACCTGGCAAAAGTTAAAGCAGTGGGTTATGCCGCTGCGATAAATCTTGGACTCCTGGTTTACCATGGTGTGGATTGGTGTGGCAGAGGAGCCACGAGAAGGGCTGATAAGGCTGTGAGTGCTGTCTCAGCTGCTCTCTGGTGCATGTGTGCAGTTTGGCTCTCACCCCCTCAGGGGTGAGCACTACTTCTAGACTGAGTGATGAGTCAAGGTATTGTGGCTGAGACTGCAAGCATTGGCTCTGTCACCGAGCAGACAGACAGACATTCAAAGAAACCACAGCCCTCTGGTTTCTTTGCCCTTGTTTGCTTAATCAAATTCGGGTTGTGTGCGCGCGTACACATTTTTTCATCCACAGCACAAACAAATACTGCTCAACACCTGAGGGTGGCTGGCTCTCAGAAATGCCTCTGGAAAGATGACTCAGAGGAGGAGTAGTGGGAGGCTCCTATGGCATTCGTCCTAACGCGGGAAAGAGCATTCCCTCTTACTGTAAGTGATCTAATTATATTACTGTAAATCTCACTCTCACATTTTCAACTACCTCCGCATCAGCTCTCAGGCTACACTTATGTAATTGTGGAAAACTTTCTGTGAAGTAGAAGATTCCACATTGTTTGCAGAAGACTTGTATGTGAGAGCGAGTGAGGAAGGGAGACTTCAGTACCCAAGATTGAAAGTGATACCTTTTTTAAAGGTCATAAATTTGTGCACTAAATTGCACCGTGGGCCTATAACAATTGCAAGGCAAATGAGCAGACTAAGAAAGGCACGTTGTTTTCTTTCTGGGTTGCTAGCACACATTGACGGGTCATGTCCAGCCTCTCATCTATGAGAACATGCCAATCCTCCACAGGGCTGCACTCCATGAGCTCTTCTCCCAGTCTGTACTCCTGCCTGGGATTGCTGTGACCCAGGTGCAGCACCTTGCCCTTGGACTTGTTGAACCTCATGAGGTTCTCATGGGCCCCCTTCTGAAGTCTAGTTGGGTCCACCTGGATGGCATCACTTTCTTCTGTTGTGTCAACTGCTCTGCTCAGCTTCATGTCATTTGCAAACTTGCTGAGAGTGCACTCCATCTCACTGTCTATGTCATTGATAAAGATATTAAAGAGCACTGATCCTAGAAAAGAGCCCTGGGGTACACCACTCATCACTGACCTTCACCTGACATAGAGCTATTGACCACAAATTTCTGGCTGCATTTGGAACCAAAGGGAGGGAGCAGAGCCTGCAAGCCCTGCTCTCACTGTAGCTCAGAGACATCACTAGGAAATGAAGCAGTGGCAGGAATGGATGCAGCTGTGTGTGCCAGAGCAACTGAGAAGAGTTCCAGAGAGATAGAATTACCAAGGATACAGTCAGAGCAGCAACCCAAGCATGTCCTGAAAATATCTGAGAGCACGCCTGGGGCAAAATGTAGACTGGAAAAAAAACCTGAATGGCAGAAGACTCTGGGCATGTCTATGTAGCCTGGTGCCCCTGGCTGGTGTCATTCCACCTGTGTACTGAGCCAGCCTGGGAGGATACCCTGAGCTTGTCTGTGCCCTCCTCAAAAGATGCTACTGTGCTCATCTGGCTGGAGTCCAGCCACCTCTGAGTCCATGCAGAGCAGCCTGTCCTCATGTAATCAAAGACATGTCTACACAGCCTCTGAGGTGATTCTTTTTTAAAAACTATTTTTCTTTTAATCTGTGCTCTGTTCAGAGGAAAAAAAACCCAAACCAACAAAACACACATTCCTTGTAAATAAGGTAGGACATCTCAAGCAATTGAAACCACCATCTCCTCCATTTAACTGCAGCAGCCCACTGGGACTGTGCATTTGCCATAGATGACTGGAGACAGAAGAGGCAATATTATTTTAAAAACATAGTTTCTAAAAGAGCCCAGAACTTGATCTTTTGTCTAGGAATCCAAATGGCAATAGGCCATATAAAAAGGGGAGGGAAAGGGTCACTCTATCCCATCCTTCTAAATCAAAAACAAGCACATAAAGAAAAAAAATTGCAGAAGGTCGACTGAGGAACTAACACCAGAGTCCAGGAAATTGTCAGACAAAGCAACTGCAATTTATATGGACTCCTTGCTGTTTGCTAGGATTATGTCTCTACCCTTACACCTCTGCACAATGCTTACATTAGGATTCTAGCTAAATTAAGGATGGGTAAAGAAGTGATTTTCTGAGGTAGGCACAAAATGGAAGTATAAACAAGGAATCTGTGCCAATGCCCTGCCACAGAAAGAGGGAATATTAGGGTTTAGCCACGGCATGAGCAATGAGATGCTGAAAGCAACCTGAAAGAGCCAGGGACTGTGTGTTTAAACTCCAAATAAAACTTTTTTCCTGTAGTTTTCATTCTCTATAAATGTGTGATGAAGACAGAACCTCACATCATGCCCTCTAAAAACCATAACACAGCTCATCTTATAAAGAAGTGAGTTTTCTTTAACTGTGCATAATTCCAAAAGGCACACACTCACACAGACTTTCTATAAATTGGTGTACTAAATTTTTATGTACACATGGATATTCCAGTTTACCTATGATTATACATACTTTGGATTTGATCTATTTTCTTACTACTTATTGCACACACATGAAAATGAAAGGCCAAATAATGTAGATGTACTTAGGGCCCAGTCCTGCTTCAGCTGACCAGAAGTGGGTAACTGATGTTTTCCAATGTTCTTTCATCCCACATCAAAATCCTGTGTGTTGCAATCAGGTGAGTGACTGGAAATCTCAGCCTGTCTTTAAGAATTGAGTTTCTGGTCTTTAAGGTTGAAATCATGTCTTCTGAACATGAACCCAAAACATTCCAAGGTCCAAAGGCAATGAAAAAGGACCTGGCATTCATAATTTTTTAGGCCCCTTAAGTTTCTAAGTCAATCCCAGAAACTTGAGGTACTAACTTGGCAGGCCTGGAACATGTTGACTTGTACTGGGCATGCCACTCCCCCTGATGATGACACCTCCTCTCCTGGAGAGCTGGGTCTGTCTCTTATGCTAACAAGGTACTGGTGAAATTCTCTACCAAGGCCAATTTTCTAGATTTCTGTGAGTCACCTCACTCTTTTTAAGAGAAAAATATTTTTAGAAATTTAAGAGGATTAAAACCAAATAGTCCTACACTTAGTTTTAGATCCACAATATGCTCTAACATGTTTGATCCCTTTGTTTTTCAACACCATTTTAAATGTGCAAATGTGGTGTAAATTCAGGATTATTTAACTTGTCAAAGTATGGAGTATAACTAGAAAAGCACACGTGTAAGGAGATATCTGTAAGGTGCCATTTCAGAGCTAAGCACAGCTAACAAACTGACTGTTTAGTCCTTTTATTCAGTTCTGACAGACCTTTGTGCTGTGTGTGATTTCCCAGAATTGGTACATCAAATGATTAAAATAAACTGAGAACAGTAAGGAAATACAAGCAGGACTAAGTATTTAATTATCACTGAAGAAAAAGTAGACCTGGTTTATTTAATCACATTCTAATTGAACTGGGGCAAACTCACAAATAAGTTTAATGCTCTAGCTGAAGCAGGGACACATTTAAAAACATTACTCAGAATATGAAGATCTGCTCCTTATCTCCATTTCAGAGTTAACAAGCATGAAATCTGTGTAACTGGTTAAAAATCTAGCAGAATAATTCGACAATTTGCAATCAGCTGTCACATTTGCCTGTTTTATGTCTTTGTTCAGTATCTGTGAACATTTGTTCAAGCCAAGTGTTGTTTGCATGAATGTTGGTTTTTATTTAGCTGAGAAAAATCTCTAGGATCATATAACGGTCTAAGCACTTGTTGCAAACATGGGTAGATGAAATGGATCTCCAGTATATTTGCAAATATAACAGAACCCTAACTAATGCTGTGAAAGCACAAGAAATTTCCACTTAGAAGGGACTCCTAGGAAATTAATGTTTACTTTTCTCTGAATCAGAATGAAAAAGGAATTACCATGACTGAAAAAAAATTCCTTGTATCACAATACTTTTCTTTCTGTGATAGAAAGCAAATTATAGTTTGAAACTAAAAGTAGCTTTGAAAAACAACACCTCCTTCCCCTTAGCTTCCATTCCAAAAATGTTGAAATGGAATATTTTGACCTTCTCCTAATACTTCTTCCCAATTCTCTTCCCCAAAACAAAAGGTTGTGAAAATCAACATGCCTCAGAGAGCAGTTTTGGTTAGACAACATGGCATTTTCTGATGGAAAAAGAGCATTCCATTGAAAAAAATTTTAACCAGCTCTAGCAATAACTCTGAATTTCACACTCTGGGCTAAATTTGCAACCCTTTGCCCTCTGAAATGAACTGGGACACTTGAGAAGTAAGGAACTAATCAGGGAAAGAAGCACCCTCCCAGTATAGCTTGCAGACTGCAGGGGGGGCCTACTGGAATGGATCTGCACTGGGAGGCTGCACCATGGGTTCCCATGGTGTCTGCTCCCACTAGCCCAATTACAGGATCAGAGACAGATTTGTAAGAGTCAAATTTTTATTTTTTTTTTCCTGAGGAAATAGCTTCATTTTGTTTTGTTTCTTGCTGTTCTTGGCATGAAATTCATGTTTTATTGGTATGAAATACAAGTCTGTTTTGACACTTGCAGAGACAACGCAGACAGAGAGAAACATCTTTCTAGCTATAAACCGAAGTTTGTGTGCCTTGTAAATAGTTTTTTGTTGCTCATACATTATAAAAGAAAGAAAGAAAATTTTTTACAAACACAGATAAGTTATCTGTGTCTTGCTGTGTGCTTTCCTCTTTCTTTCAAAACAGGAACCTGGTTCACCAAGAGCATCCGATCTTTCGCGTACTTCAGTCCATAAAGCAATAAGCAAATCCCTGAAATCTGAGTACAGCTTCAGTACATAGCTGTGAAAATTTGCATCCCATTAGGCTAGGTAGGAGGTTGTTTCTCCTCAATCAGACTGTAGGGACAAGATGGTCTTGGTGTCTCTTTGGTCGGAAGTGGCTGGGAAAAGTTGGACTAATAAAAAGAGCCTGTAGGCTTGCTCTGTGCTGTTGGAAAGTCATTGGCCCTACTTTAAGTTGCTTTTGATCTACCGTAAGAGCTAAAGTGTACAGGACTGAAGCCAGCACATTTTTGTCTTGGAAGAGGCACAGATCTCTTATCTGCATGTTGCTCCCATATCTAATACAGCATAAATGCGACTTTCATCCTATGAGGACTTGAGGCTAAAGCAGGCAGGAAACAATATTCTATTTCTCTCAAAACTTTTAAAGACCTTTTTTTTTCAATAAATCTGTACCTCATTAAGATGAATCAAAAGCCTTTAAGCCCTTTTCTCACAGAGAGAGTGAAGACTTTGCACCCAAGACACAGGGGATGCAGAGGCCTCAAGAAGGACCAAACTGCTACATCTGTACCCAAGAGCGGAGCAGTGCTGGAGTACTCTCTAGATCTGTGGCATCTTCTTGGCCAGGGACACTCTGTTGCATGCTTCCATTCCCTGGAGCAGGGGCTGAGGCACTTAGGCTGCGACCCATGCTGACTCCTGATCCATGCCAGTAGTGGGGCTAAAATTGTGCCAGAAAACTTTCTAGCAGCTTAATAGCATAACAGCACCCAAGCCTGTGGCACTGACACTATAATTTACCAGTATCATCATACTGGCTCAGACTAGGGAGTTGCTCTATCATCTCTCACCTAAGTATTCTGTCCCCAGACTATTAGTGCTTCTGCTTTAAGTTATATTTTAAGACTGTTGATAACATTGTCTCTTCCAGAGTTATAACAGGATGACCCTTTCTGCTGTGTCATGTTCAGGACACCATATACAGCCAGCTACCATTATTTAGGATAACGGGGGGAAAAGTTTAATGTAGGCAATGGAAAACCTTGTATCAGTAGTATGGGATGGAGTGGAAAACCAGCTGGCTATGTATAACCAGCTCTGGTCAGTCAGGTTTGCTCCAGCCCTGCTGAATTCACATAGCTTACTGCAATGTTATTTACGTATCACTACAGTGCACTCACTTGTCCTTAAGGATATAGAAGGTCTTTTAAACTTGGTATATAGCTGCTTTATTTATTTGTGACAAGTAGTCATCAGAGACAAGCTTTTAAGAGTATTTTTTTCCAAGCTGGGACTCTGAAATTCTCATTTAATTGTGAAACCCAAGGGGAATGTTGCAGAACTTCACCCTTCACCCACACATCATGGATTTACCTTCTTTCTCATCAAAAGGGTATGGGACAATTGTCTTCTCTTCCCAGAAAATTGTAGTACAGCTTTGTCTCCTCTCCCACATGCAAAACAATGAGCCTTATCTTTGCCTATGACAAGGAATAACTCTGGAAATGCCATCTGGTGCTCCCAAACTTTCTAGTTTTATACATGTTTATCATCATGAAATTCTCTGGCATCTTCCTAAGGCTTTTCTACTTCCCTGCCAAATGTTAGTTGCTGCCTATTTCTGTACATTTCAATACCCTTTCCCACAGCTGTGTCTAAGACTTTGACATAGCTTCAGAAACCTGACAGGAACCTTTCTTCTGAAGCTGTGTGACCTGGTCGACTTCCTTACTGCTAAATATGTCACTTATAAGGGCATACATTGCTATATGGTCCTTCAGGCCTGGAATTGAGGTCACTGGGAGCTCAGTGTTCACCTAACTTTCTGGTTTTCATAAATGATGTCCCTCTCTGGTCTATGGCAAGTGATACTGGGTGATTTATAAGCACCTGTCTCACCCAGAATGGTCTGTGGCCAAATCTGTGTGCATCCTCCAGTCTTCAGGAGGCATTTCTCCATCTCCAATAGCATGTAGAGACCAGTAATTTGAGGGTTTATCAGTCTGAAAGTCGATGCTGAGTGGATTGCCAAACTGCTTATTGCCTTTTCAAAGCACAGGCTCTCCCTGTACATTATGGATTGCAGCTTTAAACAAGAACACCCAGTCTGCCATAATGAGAATGTGTATACATGCTATTTATCCATATTTTAATACATTTTATTTGCAGAAGTCATCAAATAATTGTCTGATGAGTTTAGAGTGAGCATTATCTCTTAGAGGACTGTTTGTGCCTGCTCAAGCATGTGGACCTGGGACGACAATCTGAGGTTCAGGCAGTGCTAGTAAAAATTGTACTTTGCTGCATGTCAGTGATTCACTCCTGAAATATGAAGCACGATAAACTGAGAGGAACATTAAGTAAAACACCTCTCAAGAGGAAGCCACATTTAAGAAGAGACAGCTCAGCACTGACTTTAAATATTTGCTATATGTAAGTCAGGCAGAGCTGTATCACAGACTCCCATACAGGTTTTATCCCTTTCAGTAGAGCAGGAGCCTTTATTGTGTGACCATTTCCCAGCATCCTAGTGGAATATCACATCTCTCCAAGGCCTTGAGTGCCTCCAACTGCAACCCCAACTTCATGGATTATTCCTCCAGTACCAAGACAGGCTGGTGTATCAACTCAGGAGTGAGCAGCTCCGTAGTGGTGCTCAGCAGCATAACTGAGGAGGAGATTGACTATCATCTTCACCAAGGACTTGTTTATGCTTAAAAACTGGTAGAGGAGTAATTAGATTTGCTTCAAACCAGTCTACTTATATCACTGACAGTTTGTTTAAGCACTACCCAGATTGGCTGAAACCTCAGTTACATCAATTTATCCTAATTGTCATTACAATATAAATGAGGTTGAAAACCAATTTAGCTGTTAATTGGTATTTCTATTTTTGGTGCACTAGGATAAAAGTGTTCACTCTAGTGTGACTAACCTTCCTCAGAAAGTTGTATCTCCTACATTGCTCATGTTTTCAAAGTCAGAAAATAACCCTTCCCTTACGTTAACATGGGAGACACTTATGATCTGTTCTTTGGAGATTTTACCCATGTATCAAGATGCAAAAAAGGGCCACAATATATCAGTTAAAAAAGTTTGATAGATGAGTGAGTATTTTACAAGTCTTAGTACAGTTGATAAAGTACTTCAGAAAGAGAGGAGGTTTTATTTCAGTAGCATGTCAAGCAACAAGGATTCCTTGTGGTGATGGGATGATCCTATGGATTTCACTGTTTCTTAGTTCTGTTTTGTAGGAAACTCTTTGCTAATATACGTAGTGTTTAAAGTGCATCTATGTGGAACAAATGCTTCAGTTTTGTGAAGAAGTGTCATTGGATTCATTCAGGAGACTGTGCTGGCTCTTCCAGCCTGAAATATGGTATTTACTTTAGGGGTAAATTGGCCAAAAAATTAAACACAGAAAATTATAGCTACTGTGGCCTGTTTTGCTTGTTGTTCTTTTAACTTGTCTAGGAAAGGAAATCTATGTAATATACTGCTCCAAATCCCAGCAATCTGGGATGTGAAACTTCTGATCTAAAATAAGACATGGGAGCATGGGATAGGGGATTTCCTGAGCTGTTCTTGATGTATCCTTGATGTTAAGCAATTTTGGTCTTACTCCATCCCTCTCTCCCTTTCATACACGCACTCTCCCTGTACAGTTTTGCTCCCTTTTTCCACTCCTCAGGAGAGAAAGGCAAGATCAAAATAAAAATCACAAGAGCAACATCGCAAATGCAACATGATTTGAGTTTTAAAAATACCTGGCCTTTATATCTAGATTGGTTTTTTTTATCAGAGGAATAGGTCTAACTTGTTTGAAGCCCCATGGGAAAGGTGACATGCAAGATGGATTCAAGCTTCAAGTCACGTTGTAACAACCCCATCATATTTTGAGTCACAGAGCAGACAGGGTACATGCACTCCTCCATGACCCAAAGCTACATGTTTGAAAGTTAATTATATTTGGTTACCATTCATGCATGATTTTTTTCTTTTCTGATGGACAGATTTTCGCTTCCTGGAAAGCACTTATGACTTTCAGTGATCTGCAAGAAATTGTTCTTTCTCCAGGCCATGCCAACATCCCAACGCTCCTTCTTTGGATTGCTCTGGGCATGATTCTGTGTGTTTTTCCCAAGAGCATCATAAAAGCCCAACCCTATATTCCCAGACACTCAAACTGCAACTGACTCACTGATGTTCTAGATATTCAGAGTATGCAAGAGGGAACCTAAAGCAAGAGGTCAGTCTCTACTGAACTTTCCCTCTCATTATTAGGATTTAGCACAGTCTAAGACCATACTAAATATATTTCGAACATAATATTTCTGCCTTCCCTCCTTTTCCTAGTCTTTAGTGCCTTGGGTTTTCTGTCTTACTCCCCATGTTGCTTCCTCTTCACTCTGCTTTTCTGGTTTTGGGGTTCCACCCTGTGATTTTTCAATTTTTGTCTGCTATTTTTGTGTCTTTTTTTCTACAGTTTGTCTAATTCAGGCTTCTCTTTTAGTTCTCTTAGCCGGCCCCCCTTTAACTCTGGATATTTCATTCTTCTTTGTTTACAGTCATCCTGTTTTATTCACCCTTTTCTAATTTGTTTCTTAATTTTGCTATGTCTACTGTGGTTGCTAGAGTTCCCTTGCTTGTTGTGATAAATATACAGTTAGAGATAGTCCCAGTTTCAAGAAATCTCCAATCTAAATAGCAAAGAAAGACAAAACCCAAGGCCAGTTGGAAAGAAAGTCTTGTTATCTCCATTTTACTGAGGAAAAACTGTGACAATAAAAAAATCAATAATGTTTTTTAGGTCACACAGAAAGCCTGTGGCTGAACCAGGAGGAAATGCCAAGCCTCCCAGATTTCATTCAGTGTCTTACTCATACTTTCTTGCTGATTTTTGCAAGTGTCTGCAGTGTAATGATTTGCAGCGTGATAATAATGGCATTGTCCACAAAGGAGCAGACTTCCTGCATTACTATGGGTTTGCAAGCTTACCATAAAACTTGCTGATTACTCAATGTACACAGCATTATAAATGAAGAATTATTTTAGGAAAAACAGTTTTGTTGGATGCTTTTTCCAGCACCAATCCACATCTTATTGTGAAAGCCCAGCAGATAGCCAACCCTGTAAGTTCTGATATCTGTATTTAACCAGCAATTTCTTTGAAGAAATTTGGAGTCATCCAATTTTCCCAAGTTTGTCAGCTCCATTAAGGTGAATATTGGTCTACATTCTAATATATTCACAGAATTCACCTCAGTCTGTGTTCAAAAATCTCTATTTGAAATAGGTATCACTATGAACAACTGCTGATATTTTCTGTGAACAGTGACAAGACTAAATGCAGTATCAGCTGACACTTGAAGTATTTGTTCTCATGGACAAGGAGTTGTGAGTACCCAGGCACTTTTCTCTGGGGTTAGCTGTATATTCTTCACCAGCTGTTGCTTGCTTCTCACTGTTTCAATCTGTTCTAGGCAGGCCACTTCTCTCTGCATCCATTCATCTTAGGGAAATTTTGCATAAGTATGTTATGGGGAGGAGGACAGAAAGAGTGCAGAAGTTCTGAACCTCTCCAGGTATTATGCAAGAATAATGCTTGGCGAGGTGCCAGACACAGAGCTACAGGAAATCTGGGCCCATATGGATACTTCTCCAGCAGCTGGGAGAGTCAAATGGAAATCAGCAGCATAGCAATATTCATCTCTCCTCCTCTCAAAGCTGAGGATTCAAGCTATGATTTGGTGATTGCTGGTTGAACTCAGAGCCTCAGTGTGTGCTGCTCCTGAGCAGCCACCCTGCTGAGCACTCTGGGTCTCCAGGCACCCACTCCCAGCTAGTAGAGCTGCATGTCCTGATGGTGCATAGAGTCATAGAATCATTAAGGTTGGAAAAGATCTCCAAGATCATCAAGTTCAACCATTAACCTGCAGACTCTACTGGAACCCCTAACCCCTAAACCACATCCTCCAGCACCAGATCCAGACACCCCTTAAACACTTCCAGGGGTGGTGACTCCACCACCTCCCTGGGCAACCTATTCCAGTGTCTGAACACCCTAACATAGAAGAGAATTCTCCAAACATCTAATCTGACTCTCCCATGTCTCAGTTTATGACCATTCCCTCTAGTCCTCTCCCTGCAGCCATGGCAGGAGAGACATCCCCCCCTCTCTACAACCCCATTTCAGGTAGTTGTACAGAGCCATGAGGTCACCCCTGAACTGCCTCTTCTCAAGGCTAAATGAACCCAATTCCCTCAGCAGTTCCTTATATGACATGTTTTCTAGACCTCTGCATGACCAGAAGCAAATCAGCCTTGCCTTCACACAGGCCAGCTGTCTGGCAGAAGGACACTTCTGTGACAGAGTAAACCCCTCTGGGGCTGCCAACTTCACCATATACAGAGCCAAGATTTCCTCACCTGCAGCACAGCCTTGGCCTTCCATAGGGCATAACCACCCTGGGGTAAATGTGGTTTTGATCCATTGGCTTGGGTGAGCTTGTAGCAGAGGCGTGTGTGCATGTGAAGCTACATCTCACTTCAGCTGTGCTGAAATTTCCTTCCTTCCCCTAGTGTGTCTGTTACTCCTGAGAGTAAACTGGCAAAACTAATCAGACTATATAAATACAGCCATATAGGACAGCATAAATACAACTGAAGCATGTTCATGCCACCAAGGGGATTTCAGGATTACAGTAATTGCTGTACAGTAAATGTGATGTGATGAACTTGTATAATTGGTTTGGTGCTGCAGAGGCATGGGGATGGGAAGCGAAAGCAAAGTGCAGAGGCTGCTGAGGCTGCCCCCACTGATGGAGAAGCTTCTCAGATATCTCAGAGAAGCCAATGCTCACATCCATTCAAACCGAAAACAAGCAAATGAGTGCACCAACATTTAAACAAACTCCAAGTCCCTCAGCAGCCTCCTGATGAAGACTGAGAGGTGCCAGAGTGAAGACGAGAGCTACATCAAATTCTGATCTCACAAGCAGTGATGTAAATACAGAATAACTCCTGTGAAATCTATGAAACGGGTTTGAAATGGGCCTAGGGGACTTATTTGCTGCACATAAATTCAGTCACTGAGTCAAAGCCCTAATTTATGAGTCTCCAGGCTTCATCTAGAGTTTGGAGGTACCACAAAGAGATTCAAAAGTCCTCAAGGTAGACTTGTGCTCTGAACTGTTCTGGAAACTGCCTGTCTCTCCATTAATGGTAAATATAGTCTGGGGAAGTAGAATTGTCGTGTTGGCGACTAAATTAGACTTATCATGTTAGTGACTAAATTAGGTGTGCAAAATTTGGCACAGTTAAAGTGCCCTGAAGCATCCAGATGTGGATACAAAAGACACTGGGTGTCACTGTTATATACTGGATACCCCCAAGGCTGTAATCTGCTCCCAGGCCTTTCCTATTGTTAAGACAATCTTCTCTTTCAGTATAAAATTTGCAGCCACCAGTCCATATTCACCCCTTCCCATGTTCTTGATGTTCTCAGTGAAACACCAGAGCATGGTTCATTTAGGAAAATACTTGCTGTAGTTAGAATGTTTGAGGCATCCTACCTGGCTCCAGATGGATGTTCGTGCTAAATGCTGTACTGTTGGTACTCACTGGTTGTACTGAGATTACAATGGTGCACCTACAAGGGCAGACTTTTTAATTCTCCAGCTCATATTAACTTTCTGACTCATATTCTCACATGCAAAGCCAAAGACTGGTGCCTTTATAGGAGCATGGTCAATGGAGGGAGCAGGACACTAGTCCTATCACTGAGCACAGTCCTCCATACCACCTAGACAGTCTATCCATTCATCTTGATCTACTAGTGATAAGTACCTCTAGCCTCTGCAAGACAAATTTAAGCAGTTAAAGTGAGAGTGGCTCACTTAAGCAGTTGGTCTCCTCCAGAATGTCTGAGTTGGATGATGGCAACTGGCAGGGAGGTATAGACACTTCTCTCAGCTCCCAACTTCAGAGACTGACTAGGAGAGGACCATTTAGCAAACTTGCTACTTGTGAACACTTAAGGGTTAGTTACCAGCCCTTTGCTGAGAGAGAAACCTGATTGAAGCCCTTCAGATGAGCTTAATATGCACTCTCATGCTCCATTTGGCATATCAGCAGGTGTGCCAGCTCTACTTAGGGGCAACAGCACAGACCCTTCACCATCTGGACATGCAGCCAAGGTGCTGGACTCAGGTCAGGGGCAGTCTCACAGGCAGCACTGGGCACCTACCAAGTGCCTGCACTATTCCAGTTCAAGACAGTGCCCTCATGGCCATTGTTTCCCTAAGTGTTTTCGCTGTCTGGAGAACAGCAAGAAGACTTTATTGCTGCTCTATTGCCAGCCACACACTGGGATTTTTTCATCAGAGAAATAGAAATGGGATTCCCAAGGATCTTAGTATCATGTTTGCAGACTGGCCATAATGCTAGTGTTTCTGCTACAGCAGAAAACAGACCTGTGTATGCAAAGGGGAGATCTCACTTGGTATGCTTTCATCCTTGTGGCTCCACAGGCAAACTAGCCCAGCTGGCCTGGTTAGCAGAAGGCAGGATGGTGATGACTTCATGATTTTGAAGAGATAAGAGAGTTCTTCTATTACTGTACTGCCTCAGCTGCATTGCCTTCCCAGATTAGGGCTGTGCTTCCTGCAGATTTCCTGGAAGGTGGCTTGTGTCATGCTGACCTTCTGCAGTGACAGTTTATAATCTTGGATCTGGAACACAGTGTTTTGCCACTGACTGGTTTCTTTCCTCAACCCAGAGTGCCCCTGTGTCAGTTTCAGCAAGCTGTGTTTTGAAAGCTAAGGAAAATCCATTTTGAAGCAGCTTCTCAATCAAACAAGTTGTCTATCCCAACCTTGTTTACCTCCCCATTCTCTGCAGTTTCTGCAGCAGTTCACTGCCACAGAGAGCAGAGCTGGGATGCAGCAGCTGCTGGAAGCACACAGCTTGCTTAGGTGATACTGTGGAAAAACTGTTGCTATTTGAAGGCAATACCTTCATCAGCTCCTCAGCATCCCCTCTGCAGCCCTGGGGGTGAGCCTCATTGATGCAGAAACCTGTCAGGTCATGACAGCCTCAGGTGTTGGAGTCAGCTGCTTCAAAGGAACTTGATCATGGCACAAGGAAAGAAAAATCTTGTGATTTTGGCCTCAGCCTGTGAAAGGTAGTGATTTAGAGTCAAATTCTTCTCAGCATACCCCTGTGCACAGCAGCAGCTGTCTCAGAGTGCACAGGGCCTGGCATGAATACACAGGGGCATAAAGACACATCTATGGATTCACAGTTTCAGGGAAAATTCCTCCACATGGAAATAAATATTACAGTAGAAGCTGTTTGTCTGCTTAAACAAGGCTGGGGCAGTGAGGCTGAATAGTATCTCAACACCTTCATGCTCAGCCAACTCTTCAGCTGTATCTTCCTGGACTGTGACCTTTGTAACCAGGACCTCCAACCACTCTCCCATCCAAGGACCAGAGATCTGAGCTGCTTAATTTGTGAGACTAAGTAAGACTAAGTGCAGCCAGGGCAGGGCAGGCAAAGCTTGGAACCAAAGGATTACAGAGAAAGCATCATAAGAAATCTTCATCCATCTTCTTCAGGGTGAACAGGTCTTCTGCAAGACCTGCTCCTCCTTAGGCTGAAGTCTCTACCACATTAGTTTTGGGGAATGATGCTTCCTTTAGTTCTAGTTTGTACCAGACACTGCTTGCTGAATCTTTTAATATTCTGCATGTCCCATGCATCACCTTTATTGCAGATGAAGTATGGGACAATATAAAGTCAAAAGCCTATTTAATTCTCTCAGTTTAAAAGCCTTTGACTTCCTCCAGCTTTACACCCTTTAGACTCCAGTGCACACAGCATGATGGAGTCATACTTCTCATCAGTACAATGGCTACAAACGTGGCAAAACAAATTCTGTTCTCAAGCAGAAACTCCTGATAGCTGATTATGGACTTGCAGTGGCGTAATGAGGCATAGAATTTGCTCCAATGTGTTTTTAATACAACTAGAAAGACTCAGGCTATTTATTATGGGAGTCATATAAACAAGTCATTCAAACGAAATCCTCCTAATTTTACAGCAGTCTAGACATGTAGCATATTGCGAAGCCATGTCTAAAGGAGAGTGTCATTGAAGTTTTTATCCTTATTTCCAGTTCAGAGGAGAACTGAGGATAAATGTGGCAGTCTGGCACCTAACATTATCCCACAGTACCTAAAAGGAGTGTCAGAGTCATATGTAAAAAATGTTTATTATCATCTGATTATTAGATGATAATAAACATTTATTTCATGTTTGCTGTGCTGGGATAACGTCGGATTTAGTGTGTTTTGCCAAGTTTGCACACTTTCTGTGGGAACCCTCTTCATTCCAATGAAATGGGATGATAGGAAGTATTTTATTAGAGCTTACTGGAAAAATGTGCCATAAGTGCCAAGGAGCCAGGACTGTTGTCCAGCTGGCTGGAGACAGACAATGTGTAAGTTACAAAAAGTCGTAGGATTGCAGGACTGCGTGGAAACTCCTGTCTCAGCTGCTGCCTCCCAAACTCTTACACCTTCCATGAAACACATACAAACCTTCTGCATCGATCCTAAAATGTCTAGGAAATATACTGTAACGGTTGCTTTAAGGTCAGTAGGATTTTGAAGAAATGGGTGTGTGAAGAGCTGATTACACTTGTGGAAGCTCCCACCAATCTCCCCATGACACAGCATGACACTCCTGCACACCTTCAGGGCACACAGCACATTGTCTCCTGTGGGGCTCTGCGAGCTGGCACAGATAAGACAATGTTGTTCCCTCTTCAGGCTTTGCATTTTTATTTTTGGTGTGACTGAGGTTCATCTTGAAACATACAGCTTAGCCCAGAGCTGTCTCAGCAGAGTCAATGACATCTGGAAGTAGAAAATGCCTCCCAAATATTTATGAGATATGTCAGCATTTTCCAGATTACTACTTTTCCCTAGCGTCTAACCTGAAACTTCCTTACTGCATTTTTAACTCACTGTTTTTGTTTATTCATGAAGACAATTCAGTAATTAAAGTTTATGAGTGATATTCTAAATGAGGGAATAAAACTGATTTCAAGAGACAACAGACCAAAAAAGAGGAGTCCTGGGGAGACATTTGGAAGAGGAGACTGGGTTGATGTGTCCTTTTTTGGCACAGGAAATGCCATAGGGGGAAGGAAGGCAGAAATTTTTTGTGGGAGGAGGCAATGGAAACTGCAGCCACTGGTGGATGAGTAGCAGGAGTGAGAAACATAACATCAACAGAAGTCGCACGCTATGTCTGGGTGAGATGCATTATTGGGCAAAGCATGGATGGAAACATAAACTGAGATAGAGGGAGCAATGGCTTCTCAAGCTACTGCGAAGAGGTTTTGGTTGATCGCCAGGACATAAATACTTTACATGAAGTTCAGGCTCCACTAAAGTCTGTGAGTTTAACCATCGACTTCATCAGGATTAAAATTTCACTCTGTGTTTTATTCACTTTTTTTTTGAGTGGGTGTGGTAGCTTCAGAAAATGTCAACATACAGATAGGTAATAAATCTATGAATCTAGATTGGGATCTGTGTTCCTGCTTTACCTGACTCAGAGAACAGAGGCAAAACACGGAGTGGCGATGTATTGAATAATGGCACAGTCATGTCTAATATTAAAAGCATTTAGCTACAAGTAATCTAGATTCTTAGCCTTGGAGCTGTGGTCTAATCTGAGACTGAGGTAAGAGACACACATTATCACTCTAAGTGTGGATCAGATTTTATTAAAGAATAGAGGAGGCAAAAAAACCTTCATGAACAAGAACAACATGAAAAATTAGCAGTTGTTTTTCCTTTGTCTTTTTGTTTGTATCTGGTTACTCCCAATTTCACATGAATACACTGAAATGATACAATATTAGCTACCACATGTATTTCAGTTTGAACTTTCAAATTTTATGTTCTCCAATGTATTGCCTGGTGATACATATATATCTATGTATGTATATATTAAGAACAATGACAAATTTAACTCATAATTCAGCAAAATCCCTAAGTAACTCCTCTCCTGTGAGTCTGTGAGATACAGTTGTGTAAATGATAAATGTTTCAGGCCATGACTGACCTGAAAATAATGAGTAATGGGATTTTTAGGGAGAGGGCAAGAAAAAAGGAGAACATAGAATATTTTATTTTTCTTTGATCTGAAAAGTTTTATCTGAAATAAAGCATTTAGCATTGACCTTACTGAGTTCTTTCCAAAATAACATGAGGCTACTACTGAAAAGTAAGAACACTTTCAGAGTGAAATGTTGAGCTTTCTATACCATTGTCCCCTCTATTTTGTTTCTGAATGCAGTTGCAGTTTTTCAACAAACTGTAAAGTAGCCTAGCTGTGATGGAAATGACCTTATGCTACTCATATGATCAAAAGTTAGGCAACATTAATGTGTTTCGCAACATTTAGGTGAAATCAGAGTAAAAGAAAGTCTGCACTGAGAGAGGAAGATTCCCATTGGGAATACAGATCAATGTGTGCAAAGAACACATTCTAGCATGTAAACTATCTGCAAAAGTTTAGCTAGTGTACAAACAGTCTTACAATGTGTTTGCGTTTTGCAGGCCAACAAACACTCATCGTTAAATCAGCGAGGCCAGTCAAGATGTCTGTAACACAGCAAGAGGCACAGCAAAAGCAGCAGCAACAGCAGCAACCGACTCCCTCACACTGCCTGCAAACATCCCAAACTTTTATAGCATTCATTCCTGTTGGGAAGTGTGCTATCTTCTAACCTTAATGTCTTTAGCCTAGCAGGGAGAAATCATCTTCTCAAAAGCTGGGGCTTTGATCACCCTCAGAAACAAAGATCAGAGGATGACTCAGGTTCCTAGGAATTGAGTTCTTGCTCTCTTTATTGCTCGTGCAGGCACAGAAAAATGCATACGAAGGCACATTTTCATGTATTTGTTATTGACACAGTCACACTTCAGTTGCAGATCCTTACAGCACATGTTCTTCACTGACACATTACACAAATGTTTGCTGTGTACAGAATAATCAAGGAAACAGACTCATGTTTATTATTACTGAATCAGCAGCAGTCTAATGGATTAAAAACATCCTCCTTTTTTTTTTCCTCTCTCTCCTGTTGTGACAGTGCCAGTGTTGTAAACTCTCCCTGCAAGAGAAGTGGGTGGATATGAAGCGACTCACGACCTCCATGATCTGTGAGCTCCCAGTCTCTCAGGTTAGGTCTTCTGGCCACAACCCAAAATCCCAGAACATCAGCTACAGCTACTTGGAGCCAATTGGGTTGGGAAAGAAGACAGTAAATGTCTGTTTCCGGTTCACAGGCCCCTTAATGTCACCACATATTTTGGAAGTCTGTCTGGTTTCCTGACTTTAAGAGTCTCTTGATTTAGACTTCAGGGAGCAGCAGTGAAAGGGAGGAAAACAAGGGTTATCTAAAACCTCATGAATGCTAGGAATATTTTATTTTCTCTGATTTTAACACTTTAAAAGCCTTAATTTATTAATGTTTAGAGGTATTTATAGCAACTCCAGTTACTATGAGTTATGGTTCTCTACATTCATACTCTTCAGATTGGGAGAGATGCCCTAAAATGGGTCTGAACTCTTTTTTATCGGTCCAGATTTCCACTGATTTCACTGGTATTGGGGCTGGACCTCAAGGCCACTGTAAACCCAAAAAGGAAGGTTGCAGCTACACTGAAATGGTATTTTCTTAAATCTGAAAATACTGCCTGTCCTACTGAAACTCAGACTTCAGTCAGAACTTGTAAAGCTTTTATACATCTTGATTAACTAATAATTTTGCTCAATCTGATTCAGTCTGTCTGAGCATTTGCTTTTAATGTGGGAAGAACAGGATTTAGCAACGCTTTGCATATTGTTATAAAACTATTTTTAATCTTGCTGTGATAAGCACAGAGGCTTGGCTACCACTCAGGGTGGGGAAGTGGTGTGTAATTATGAGGGGCTGAACCTGTCCTGGTCCATTAAAATAGCTCCACTTGGTGAGAAGCTCGTAAAAGGAGCTCCAGCTCCTCCAGGAGAGCAAGAATTGGGTTACTACAATGATCTGGAGAGGGAGAGTATGCAAACAGCTGGTATTAGCCATGCTGAAAGCAGCAGTTAGTAAAAAAGTAGAGAAAAATATGAAAGCACATAGGGCACTTTTACCATTCTTATGGCTATTTCTGGCATGGGATGGGCATCCCTGCTGCTCTTGGTGGATGGGGCTGGGTTTTGGGATTTGGATCCAGTTGGGTGCATGTGATGGGGTTGTAACTTCTGAAGCCTCAGCTACATGCTCAGTGTTGGTCTTTCTGTTATTATCTTGTCAGAGGACACACTGTTCCTTCCTGGGCAAGGTCAGCATTCCTTATGTGCTCCTCATCAACCTGGCACCATTACTCCACCTCAGCAACAAATTCCTGCCCACATTTCCATACATATTCTCATGCTTGCAAAAGTGGCTCTGGAAGAGTCACATTTCCATGACCAGGCCTACTGATATGTTTAACTTTCTCTTAATCAGAGCTGACCTGCATTCTCTTGGCAACATGCCTGGGCAAGCACATAAAGCAGAGCCTTCCCTTTTCATCCCGGGTGTTTATCAAAGGACACAGACATTATTCTTGTCTCTCCTCAGCCCAGTGTTCCTTCTATGCTAACCACCTCTTCCAAGCCCAATGTGACTTTGCCTGTTGGTGCAGCAGGCAGTTTTGGAAGGACAGGAAAACCTGCCAGTGGGAAATTCAGTGAAACGTAATCTAAACCAAATCAACTATTGCCTGCATCGCTGAAGAAAAGGCCTTGTAATTTTTAAGGACTTGTTTTTTGATCATATTGTGATGGTCTTGCCTGGATGGCCCCTGACCGGATGCTGGGCCTTACACTTCATCACCCCATGAAGGACAAGTGTTGTGTACATGGCAAAATTGACCATAGCAAACAAGATTTCCTCAGAAGTGCAAGGTGGAAATGTCTTGTCAAAATTGTGCAATTTTCAACTGGCACAGAGTTATGTCTGCTCTTTGTTCATCAAAGTGTGACACAACCAGATAGAAAAGGCAGAGGGTGTTGCATCCAGGGAGGTGTGGGGCACCAAAACACTCCTCCAGACGAACTCTGTCACCACAGGTGTGTTCAGGTCAAGCCATTGCTTGGCACTGGCCATTCCCCAGTGGCAGAACCTGTTGTACATGTTCGTAGGGCACAGAGTTATGTCTGCTCTTTGTTCATCAAAGTGTGACACAACCAGATAGAAAAGGCAGAGGGTGTTGCATCCAGGGAGGTGTGGGGCACCAAAACACTCCTCCAGACGAACTCTGTCACCACAGGTGTGTTCAGGTCAAGCCATTGCTTGGCACTGGCCATTCCCCAGTGGCAGAACCTGTTGTACATGTTCGTAGGGTTTAGCTTCACTGCATTGTACATCTAGCATCAGGCCTGGAAAGGGCCAGGTAACATCACCTTCAGCACTTCCACTAAAAATCTGTCGGTAAGGCACGTGATGGGAAACCTTCCCACAGCCACAGGCAGTACATGCCCCAAATGTGCTTGTGAAACCATTTGCTACTCCAAAAACTGGAATGCTAATCTCTGAAAACAGAGCTATTGTAACGTTTGCAACTCCACATCATCAAGGGTGAGTTCTAGCAACTAAGAAATTTTCCATTAAAATTTTTTTGCCATTTGTCAAGATCTTTTGTGTGAAGAATATTTGCTTGCCATAGAAAAACATTCCTTGCCCCCAAAAAGCGAAATTCCTGACCTTGTGACTATATGTGGAGATCACGCTCAGTCTCTCTGGTTGCTTGTCCTTCTATTCTACACTGAAAATACTGGCAACAGTGAAATATCTTGTAACCCACTTTCTAAAGGTTTTGAATTTCTTGCTATTCTTATTTATGTTAGTGTGAGTCTGTATTCATTAGTGGAGGTAAGATCCAAAGAGAGGTTTAGGGGCCTCACTCCATTTCAAGGGTCTTACCGTCCATTGAGGTCATCTAACAAGGAACCCAGAGACGAAACAACTTGTGGATCTGGGCCCCACTCCAGATTAACAGGGGGATAACAGAATTTGCCTTTTGTAGCTCTGTCATTTATTTTAGAGGCCTGTGTTGCATGTTTGGTCCTTGGCAGGATGAAAGCTATGAAGTGAATAAATATACTTCAACCACAAATGAGCAAGCAAATGGAAGGAAGCACTGTTTAAAAAAATGCTTTCGGTGACTTATTCAAGTTACAAGAATGGCAAGAGGCATTTTCTAGGAAGGAAGAGAGTTTCTAAATTGTTTTATACAAGACGGTCCATTTTATGACTTCATTCTGAAAAAAAAACGTTAAGAGGTAACTACTGTCAACAGAATAGCTCTGACAGGACATGAGCACTCCAGGGCTTGCTTTTTTCAGAGAGAACATGTCATATCACCATGATCATCATCTGTTTCAACATCACAAAATATGATACTGAGATTATATTGCTGTTGTCTGTAAATCCACTTAGTCTCTCTTTTTTTCCCCCCCAGTCTGACCTCATTCTAGTGAGGGACAGCCAACTACTTCTCCCTACCTATGTGGCCAACAACTAGCATCATGTATGACTTGTTTCCTTGTTAATCTTACACATGTTGGACATTTCTCTAGTTGGTGAAATAATGTCTGATGCCAGAAGAGGAGCTGAATACAGACCTCTTGCCGTGAACAAATCCCTTACAGTCATTAGTCACTGAGTACCTTCTTCCAGATTAGATGACATAGAATATGACCTAATCAAATTATCCATATTATCTCGGTGCAACAGGAAAAGATGGGCCTGATTTTGAGCTTTGGATTCCAGCTCCAGTTTTGGATTTGTACACTAATCAGGCTTCCAACTCACCTCTATTAATGAATACACTCAATGCACTCTACATTTTGAACTCCACATTAAAGAATACTAAGCATCCAAAGCCTTAGTTCTTGCTCTTTAATAATGACCATATTTGGGTTCAGATTTAGACTTCTGTCTCTTCTCTCTAAATCACCTAATGTACACATTGCCTTTAAAAACATTAAGTTTTACTGAATGAAAACCCACTGCTGAAGAGCTGGATTTGACTATTACCACACATAATAACTAAACCTCTTTATTAACACATAGCTTTAGACTTGGGTTAAAGTAACTAGGAAACTTCTCTTGCTTTAAATGCTGATCTAGAGATGAGACAGCTTATTGCCAGTAATAACTGTGTATAAAGGAATGAGCCATGCCATGAGGGATAGTTCCTGACAATTCAGGCCCTAGTGCTATAGTAGATAGGTAGGTAGATTTGACTGAAAATGGCTTTTCTATTGATTGCAGAGTAGCACTGATGCTGAGGAAAAGCCTTTCCAGCAGCTATGGGAAGAGAGCTAAAATTAATTACTGGTGTGTGCTCATCCACAGGCACAAAATCAGGTAAGCAATCTTTTTAATATTTCTGGCTGCTGATTACATTCATAGGATGGACTGCACTCTGTTCCTGAACAGTGTATAGGAGTGCAGCCCTGTATTCCCAGTCAGAAACACATTTGTTCTGTGTCCCATTCTTGGAAGTGGTTTTGTAATGTTGCTTGGTTGCTGCCTCCTTGTCTAAAAGCAAATATTCAGAGTGGGGAGAGGAGGAAGAGTTTTCATTTGTGAGTGCAAAAAGGTGAGGAAAAGAAACCAGCTTCCAAGTGAAAGCTGAAACACACTGTGTAAATATATAGCAAATATGCTCATTACTTTTCTACTACCAACATGGTCTGTGTTGCTTGTATTCTTTGTTACTGTGCTCCTTCTAACAGCTGCATATATGTGTCAGAAACTCTGCTCTTAAAAGCACTTGCTTGTTACCACAGAGGTTCAACCCTCTGTGAGGAGGCAATTCATTCTTACTTTTGGATTCACAGAAGGAGCAAAAAAAATGAAGATGGAAACAAAGCAGAAGTAAAGTATTTAAATATTAACTAATACATAAAGATAATTAAGTTAATGTTGAAGTGTTCTTAAAGGAGCATTGTGGAGTAGCAAAGTGCCTCATGGCAGCAATGAGCCCCTGGAGGAGAGATCCTTGCTCCTGCCATGGAGCAATTAACTGTTCTTCTGTTAGGGAGGAGTGCTAGAGCTTCTTCCCACTCCTTCACACGAACACTGCACTTCGTCTCTGCAAAATGTTTCAAATGCTTTTTTTTTTTCTTTCTGTTTCTAATCTTTTCCTGGATTACTGAATGTACAGTGAAACTTCTTATCTCCTGCAGGAATTATGTTTATAGCAGAAGAGGAACTTAGGACTGAATGCCTCAGGGACTTGGATGATGGGATGTAGAGACTTTTATCTGAGGTTGCTTTCTTGAATCAGGCTCAAGTTGGTAGTGACCTAAAATTGCCTCAGCCTAATGACTGTTTGGTCTCCACTGTGAAATGCGTTTGGTGGTCTCAGTTTAATTCCTGGTAAATACTTGTTTGTGCACTAAATTACTTCCATAACTGGTATCCATGCTGGCAGTCTCACAGAGAGGTCAAGGGTTTGATGGGAAACGGGACTGAGCCATTCTTTCATGCTGTGAGCTGGTCCCTTCAAGACATGCGAACTGAAGAACCAATGCAATTCACAGTGGGTTGAGGTCTACTTGCTTGTTAATCTGCTTCCTTTCAAGACTATAAATTGCAGTATGCTAACTCTGAAAAATTACTTTGATTCAAAATAAAGCTTCATTAATCCAGGGTCCTTTTAGCTTGCTAAAGGCCAAGGTATCTCCAGAAACTTCAGATGACAAAGGGTTAACCCATGCCAGGACATAGTTGGTCTGATTAGCACAGTTGATAGTATATATCTGGATGTAGATACAGTGCACAAGCAGTTTAATTCACATTAATAAAGTCTGTCAGCCTTCCCTTTTCTTTTCCTTGACCCCCTGCTCATGTCTGGTCTCTCAATTTTACTGGCAAAGGTATTCATGTGAATACATGAGAGAGAGAGATCTGTAGGTTGCAGAAAATGAACCAGGAAAATAAGTATATGTTGGAGTAAACTAAACAATACTGTTTGCTGTTCTCAGCCAGTCCAAAGAAGATGTTTTTTTCTTAATTTAAAAGCCTTCTATTATTCCACACATCTACAAATTTAAGAACCTGCAGATGGCTGTGAAAAGCAGCAGAAGTGACGAGAAAATTAGTATTTCATCAATTATTTTCACACATTTTCACAAGTACGCTGAGGACATATTTCTTGAATTGTGCATTTGAAATTGATATGAGCCAGAGGTCAGTAAAAAATTCAGCTGTCAGACAGTAATTTTTCAGTCACAGATTCACACAAAAATTCATTTGGACCCTTCTGTCAGATTGCACTGGCAGACTTTACAATGAACCTTATGTTATCTGTCAAAATGGCACAACCAAATGCAACCATGGGCATTTTCAGTCTGCATGCCATGTAAGTCCAAAAATTAGTTTAAGCACTGAAAATAACATCTGCTACATGCATGGTCTTAGAGTGTGATAAGATGTAAAGTGCAGAAAGGAATGCAGATTGTTTGCTGTCAGGCAGCAGATACAGACAGTTAAGCTCCAGACCTGAAAGTGAGGTTTGACCACAGCTCCAGCCTATGCATGCAAGTTCTTCAACAATTATTAGCGTAAATTGTATTAAATGCACTCCCAGCAGCTGTTTAGGATTTTCAAGACAAGTCTCTTACTGTGTAGTTATAGCATTTACCATTGTAATTTTTAATTACAGGCTCTCATATTAACTGGAGCCACATGATATTATCATAGTTGAAGTGAATAACAACAGTGCTGTTGGAAATCTGTAAGACTCTATGCCACCATCTGAGAATACTGAGCCGTAATTCATTTTACAACAAGGTAGGTAGGATCAGTATTTTCCTATAGTATATATTTTCATATATGTACATATATTGTATTGAAATGCTTTACAAAATACATGTAAGTTATCTGGAATTATTTTCCAAACACACCATCCTTCTGAATTTTAAAGCTATTATTTGCAGTAGATTTTGCACATAACTTGGAAGCCACAATGTGTATTATAAGTATACATGTACACGTGATAAAAGGACAACATTTATAATACTCTTTTTTTTCCCTTAATGAGTGAACTAGAAATCAATAGTTGTTTTGTTTTCCTTTCATTTTTGTTTTCCTGACGTGAGTTCTGGAGTAATTTCCTTTAAAATGTAGAATTGGGAATGGCACAGAATGTGCTAGTTGATGTGTCTCTAAAAAGACCATAAAATTGGCATCACTGCAGGTGCTTAGATGCACAGAAAGTGCTAGTGGAAAAACTGAAACAAAGGAGACATGAATGCAGCCAGCCATATGATAAACCAGACTTTATTAATGTGCTTGCTTGTATCTAAGGAAGAGCAGGTCTGCCTTGAAGTTTGTCTGGTGTCATAAAAGTTTGTGTCATAAAAGATATTACCATTCCCTACTTTATTTCTAAAAGCACATTCCTCTTTTGAAATGGCCAGAGTGAAAGTCTGGCCTAAAAAAATCAAACCTGTTTCAAGTTTATGTGATCTTAGTATGTAATGTCTTCCTAACTGGACTTTCACAGAACAGATTCCTCACCAGTCCTCTGCTTTTCAGAAAAAGCTGATAGGTGTCAAACCAGGCTTATGGCACAGCTGCACCTAGAAACACAGCACAGCTGTCAGCTGGGGAAGAAGGGAGATTTTCAATTTGCAAAGGTAAAAACATGATTTTGTCTTCCTTCTCTATCTCTGAGAAAGTGTAAGGGTGATCCTACACTGCCCTCACTCCTTCCAGGCAAATCTACATGAATTTAATGAGAGCTGTATACATGAGCTACATGGACCACATGGCCCAACACAGCAATTATCTTTTTAACTTACAAGAGTAACTGCCAAGAAACTGGTAGTGATTACACATTTCCCCACTCCGTGCATGCAGCTGCACTGGAAAGAAAGAGCATAGCAACTCTTTAGTTTGCACATGGGCAGTCTGTTCCTCAACTTTCTAAGCTCCAAAAGTTTCCTTGTGCCGATTCACTGTACACTGACTTACAAATACTTGCAATGGGAAAGAGAGCAGGTCCTAGGTCATCAGAATTTTAGGATGTAATTTTCAAGCTGCTGCCAGAGCAAGCTGACATGTCTTAATCTTCATCTGTGCATTGCAGTTGAGAGCAAAGCCAATCTGTTTCCCAGCATTGTTTTGCTTTTCTGCAGTGCTCACATAATGCAAACTCGTCAGTACCGCTCTGCTGGCAGTTTCCATGAAGCTGATTTTCTATAAATCTGAGTGTACACTGTGCTAAATTGTTCCTTCTCCTGCATCGCCTCGCAGAGCAGTATTACTCAACACGGTATAAAATTCTTAGTCACCGCTATCACTGGACTTTCTGTGGCACAGACCCAGTTTCTGTGCTGCATTCCTCATTTTATAGAACAAACTGGAGCTTGTTTTTGTTTGAAGAGCATTTACCAACATCCTGAACACTGCCCATTAGGGTCAAGCATGGAGCATTTCACCACCTCCTGTTTCTCTGGGCTGCACAGTGTAGTATCATCAAGTTTGTAGTTGCAGGAAACTGAGTCATCCACTCTTTTCTGCTTTGACACACCACAGTTGATGGCCATCCAAAGACAGGAGGGGAGCTTAGCAGTTCTGTCCTGTGAATTGTTACCTCTCCAGAAGAAACAGGGTGATTTTCAGGCTCAGGTTTATTATGGTATTGAATTTTTACCCTCTTCTTAAATTAATGATGTACAGTTCTCCCACCTGATCTGACTGGTCCTCACCCCCCAACCAATAAATCAGATCCTATCATTATAAGCTAAAGTAAGCACTAGAAATTAGGGGAAGAAGATAAGGGAATAGGAAAACCAGTCAAAATTTCAGTGATATATGCAGAGCAAGACCGTCTCATCTCTCTCATCCAAATGTCCAACAACTCCAGCCAGAGCAGTCTGGACAGCTATTATAAAGTGTAGTAGAGGCAGGAGAAGAGGGAGAGTAGGATCGAGAAGGATCTTATGTAAATTTGCAGAGGCGAATGCAAGTCACTCTTTAGGCCTTTGGGTGATCATTTCCTAGAAATAAAGGTTCAGGAGGTGTTTAATATCCCAAGAAACTTACACCTCAGGGAAGAAGGTGGAGGAAGGTTGTGCATTTGCTGGGTGTGCACTGTAGCACCAGCTGCCAGCACATGACCAGAACAAGCAGGGCACCATATGAACCTAACTCTTCCATAAGGCTCTAAGAGGAATGTGCCCCTCGTGCCAGGAGTGCCAGTGCCTTACCTCCTCCTTTTCCCTGTAATGTCAGGCTTCCATGTGTGGGACTTGTGCACCTGATGACTTATCAGTTTTGATAGACTTCAGACAGTGCAGCACAGATACACTCCATATTGTCCTTCCTACTGGATTAACCTGTGACTTAATTAAACACAGCAAAGTTGTTACAGCAGAGTACCTGAAATAGTTCACACTCTCATCATGGTGTACTGGGCTTGGCACATCTACACCACCCACGCCAAAAACATGCTATTGATGACAAAACCTGAAAGTCACCACAGGCCTTTCATAATCTAAATTACAGAGACAATGTCTGAGTAGCAATCACATGGCAAAGATTCTCTCTGCGTGTTTGAAACCAGTTGGCCTGCGCAATCAGGCAGAAAGGTCAGGAGATGGACAGGATTATATCACCTGTAAATCCACCAGGTTTTAGTCCTCTCATTAGCATGGGCTGAGAAGGTCACACTCCCATAACAGTTGCAGTCATATGATCACAGTCATATGAAGTTTTCTCCTTCAAAGTACAAGCTTGTCTTCCATCATATATCATCACAGACTGGGATTTGTGTTGCACTACTGCACTGGTATCCACTAATAGTGGTGATGGTTGGACTTGATGATCTTAAAGGTCTTTACTATCCTTAATGATTCTATGAATCTATGGCAAACTCGACTGGTCATTCTGAACCAGATTCACCTATTAGCTTCAAAGCAAGACCTCCCTATGTCTGCTCTGATTCTTGGGCTGTCTTGTGAGGCAGACTCCATCCCACAACAAATTTCCCACCCCTGAAACCTCTTACTCTTCCTTCTTGCCTAGTTGGTTGAAAATTACAGGTTGTTCTCCTCTTGATTTCCTGGCAATTTGAAAAGAAATGAAAGCTACCAAGTGCTCTGTTAGTACTCTGTGTGTTTCCTCGTATCTCTGCGTGTGTGTGCACAAGTGTGTATATGTGTGTGTTCACAAGGCTCCTCTCACTCTGTTTCCTGGGTGCAGTCTGTATGCCTCTTATGATCAACAGTGTACTACTCATTCTACCTGAAATCATCCCCAAGATGTGATTGCTGTGAAAGATCTAGTCGAGAGCAATACAAAAAGAGCAAACACAGCAAGAGTTGCTTATAGGACCCCAAAGTTATGCAATCAGCTAAAGAACCAAATGTTTAGCTAGTCACTAACAACTGAGTGAAATGCAAGCAGGCAATGTAATTCTCTATATATAAGGTTCTTGGGATCAATATAGTTTGCACTTGTTTCCTTTGAGCACATAGCACTAAGTGTGGTGACTTCTGAAAAGTGCTTGAGATGGCAGAATTTCGAGAAGGCAATATTTGTTGTGTCTTGCAAGTGAGGGTTAATGGGTCAGATTTCCTTTGCTGCTTTAAATGATTCATCAGAATGAACAATTCTCTCTTGATTTGAAAGGCAACTTCTAAATATTCACACCTACAAACACAGGGAATACTCAGTCAAAGAACTAAACTCCACATCTGGTCTCTACAGAACCAAAATCCAAACTATGCACACTAGAAATTCAGTATCTGTTTCTTAAAATTGTGGATTGAGGTCTTCACAAATAGAAATATTTACTATTACTATTTAGTTTTAAGTCTCTACTAGTGAAATAATCTCTTCATTCTCTGCATTGCTTTTTTTTTAATGGGTAGAAAAAAGAATCAGTGATGACAATTGTTGAGTGACTTGACTAAGGAAAATGTGAAGCAGCAGTAGAGGAATTTAAATAATTATCTTTATTATCTGTAAACTTGGAATCTTTATTTAGAGTAACAAATTAGTGCTGTGTGAAAATATCAGAATTGTGCAGATTTATATAACAGATATTTTCTAATTGATTTACTTTCACTTGTTAGCAGTTGTCATTTATTTGTTGCAAAACTGAAAATCAGAACAGTTGTTCCCCTGTAAAATTGTAACATTTTTTCTAAAATGTAATGAAATTTAATTTAATTAAGTATTTCTCATTTCCGTAATATTGACTGGCATTTTACAAAGAGAACCACCTTCCTCAATGCTTGTGCCTCTTATACACGTTTATATCTTTAGCAGAAACTCCTGATTTGAAATTAGGTTAAGTATAAAGGCATCTCATTGTTTTTTAAACTTGCTAAAGTTGTAATTATCTTAAATTTAGTTTAAAGCATTCAGGCTCTTTGATATGAACCAAAACTGAGTCTTCCACAAACTGAAAAAGTATCTCTCTCTAGTTAGTTGAGTTGTAAAACTTCTTCAGACCACAGAGCTGGTAAACCTACCTTGGTTTTATGCCTGAACAAGAAACCCTTGATATTTGTAATGACTTGCAGAAAGACTCTAGAAAACTTTTTTCACTGAGTCTATCTATTCTTTTCCCTCAAACAGCTCCATCTTAAAACAAGTCAAGCATATGCAGGAAGGAATGCTGCAAAAAACATGGGGTGCACCATGTGAGTGCATAGTGCAGAGGGACTCCAGCTGAGTTACAGCACTGTCCCCAGCCAAAGCCTTTGTGAGGACTGGAAATGGGTCCTGCAGAGCTTCTGGCTGGGATCAGAGACACTTTGGTTTGCACCAGCAGTAACAGAGTCATTGCTCACAACAGATCGATGATGTCTGCGTGGCTACGGCCAGTTTCACTTTGAGTTTTCAGGTTCACACAATATTGAAACTCAAAGCACAAATAGTGGAGGGGAGGTCCCAGATTGAGCACACCAGCTCCATTTTCCAAAACCTATGCAAATTGCAGCTGGTGGGTCTCACACAGCCTTACCTGGTAAGTCATACTACAAAGCCAGCTCACCCGCTGTACAGTTATGAGCTCAGGCTTCCCACAGGGTTGCAACAAGCACCTCAAAAACTCCACCTTGCACTCCTCTGACATAGGAGGCAGCCCTAACAGTGTCCTCATTAAACACTCCAGAGAGCCCTTAGCAAAGGATTATGTTGCCTGTGCACTGTGCATAACTCATTGAATTACAGTGAGATTAGGGTGATATAGAGTTTTTGCACTGGTTAAAGTGATGGGCTGAATTTCACTGCAAAGCAATCTAAAATGACCACACAATTGGCTTCAACTAAAGAGGTGTGCAAATTATGACCCTGTATAGATAGCACTGCCACCAGCCTGGTTTAGATGTCAGCATCCTTTGTGAGGGTGGTTTAATTGTATCATGGCCATTATCTGAAAATGCAGCAGTCAAAATATTTGAGGTCAAAGATTTCCTGAAAACATCTGAAGTTCTAGAACAGGTTGCCATAATGTCACTTTTTTTTTCAGTGCTTTCAAAGGAGAAACAAAAAACTACATGCTAGTGCAGACTGGGATTGAGAAATGCAGAAGATGCCCAATTTATGATAGAGCCACTTTTTAAAAAAGGATTCTGTTTCAATTGCAAATACTGACGTTTTTCACACTGGGAAGAGCTGTTCCTTGGAAATTTTGACAAAGGGGAACCTGTTGGACTTAACATTAACTTGAATTATCACTTGAAAAGGAAATTTATGAAGATACCATTTTGCACAGAATCATCCGTCTATCGATTTATAAGCACAAGATAGAACAGGATTTAATGAATCACCAACTTGTGATTCGATTCCACTAAATATTTTCCAGTTTCCTTCCTCCTCTCATTTCACAGAAAGAGCGAGATATCTTGTGAGGCTTCTCAATTGCATGGAAAATCTGGGTTTGACCATTGTAGGTTTGCAGGTCGATAGTATATTACTGGTTAGCATTCACTGTCAAGTTATATTTCAGCAGATACATTAAGTAGTGCCAAAGCACTAATCTGAAGTCAATTAACAATTGCTACCAAGGGGTGTTTCATTCTAATCCTTAAATAATTCACCTGCCTTTGATGTTAATAAAGTGGCTTAGAGAAGTAGCATTTGATGGAAAAAGGCCGCAGATGCCAGCAATAACATGAAAAGCTCCTTAAAGCAGTTAACAGCTGCAAAGCTAAGTGTAACAATAAAATGTATTAGTTAAGGAGATGTATATATATTTAAGTGTACTTAGACTTTATTACTAAAATGTATAATGTGATACACTGCAAAATTTAAGTGGTAGGGCTTTTTATTACCTTCTCAAGTGTTCAGAAAGAGTACAGTGGAGAATGAGGGATAATTCACTGCATTTTTGTGGGTAGCACCCACATGTTCACATTTCCCAATGTTTTTTTCTTTATGGGGAAAAAAGAATGCGCTGGGCAACAACTTGTTTTTTTCCCATGTAAAAATCATGTGTCAGTGATTCACTAATTCCTATTTTTTCTTGTGCTCATAAACGGGCAGAGGAATGACTGTCAATGAAACTATTGAAGGATGGAGAATACCTCAGAGAGTCACCATTCCACATGATATATTTAAGATAAGACAGATTCAAACAGGTCACTGGTTTGCAGTTGCACAAGTGTCTGGATTTTTTTGGATGTAGTTCATTTCATTACAGTCTCCTGAAATTTGGACTTACGCACTGTTAGATGCAAAAGAGTTTGATGAGCTGACGTTACAGGTCACTCCCAAATGTTAAAAAAACATGAGTCAGGGGAATCTAGAGAATGGCCTTAAGAAAACTTTACGCTCTTTTATTGGTTTTCCGATTACTGAGCCATTAGGGTGCACTCCCTCCACACTTTCTGGTTTTCCTCTGCACTAATGAAGGCTAGAAATTGTAATTGATGATTAAAAACATAGACCAAGAGTCCCATACAATAAATTGCCTGCAGGATTTGGATTCATAATAAACTAGCAGTATGACCTGTATAATTGTACGAACAAAATACACTGCCTCCACCTGTATTTTTATGTCTTGTCTTCACTTCCCTTCAAATATTTGAGAGGTCAAGTTTTATTTGTACGTGTCTTCACAGCAAGTCAGTGGTAAGTTCATATCCTGAGGTGTCATCAGTGGAAATTAAAAATTCATCATCTCAGAGAGAAGGAGGGCTGCTAGATGTTTTAAGAGATCATCAAGGCCATTCCCTGCACTGAAGTAACAACAAAATCAGAGCTATGAATTATGTACTTAGTCAATATTTCTTCCAAAACCAATTTTTTCCTAATTTCTGATCTGTGTGGTAAAAAATGTCAAGATGGAAAAAAAGCAAAAATATCATTTTTTCCCCTAAAAATATAACCTTTTCTCAGTTACTTAAATAACAGAGATTTCCTTAGGCCTGATTATAATGATTTTTGGTTGGGTTTGTTTCTTACAACAGTATTGCTAAAACAATGTGGGAGCAAAAAGGAATCCTTGTGATTTATAATGCTAGTTCCAGCCAAGCCAGGTGAAACTTCAAATATCAACATTGAATAGGGCACTTTTCTATCCCTCCATCCAAGACAGCCTACTTGAACATATTTAACAAAGGAAAAAGAAAAAGACAAAGTCAACAAGTTAAGAATTCCACAAAATCCTCACTTCTGTCCAAACTAGATGGAAAATCCTCAAACAAAAAGCCATCAAGGTCATCCAGTTACTTTAGGCAGCTAACAGGTTGTTAGGGGTTTCCTATGGCTTATGCCTTGTATAGAAACAACTCACATGACGAACTGTTGGACCTCATAGATGGTTCTTCTGCATCAGCTCAATTCTTCAACCATATCTCTGATCTGATGCAGCCTTACTCGTGGAGCCTTGGAGCATCTTCCCCACTAGATGATGTTTAAGAACACACGTATTTACTGGGTAGCTCCTTCCTCTTTAACCTTTTCTCTTTCCTGTACAGCTTTTTAGGAAACTCACTAATGAAGGTTACATTAACTTCTGTGTGATGCAGATAGACTCTATAACATTTTTCAAAGGGCCAGTTTATTTCAATAATCAATTCAAGAGACAGCTGATATTGAGTGGCAACGCTCTATTACTTTCTACTAACAGTTTGCCGAGTGACAACAGTAGAAAATGAAGGGGCAAAACATTATAAAGTGATCCATTAAGAATCAATTAAACTTGTGTAAAATCTGAACCACAAGGGTTGATTGCAACAGAGATCTGCAGGGACTGTGATAGGTGTGAACACCCTTTGGTGATCTACTCCTTCTTTCACATACAGAAGAACAATTTAGTAAGGAAAAAGACTTGTGTGAAATGGGCTTTAGGAAAGAACAGGTGTTATGATATTTAGGAGAGTGCTTGGAAATGGAGAAAGAAATGGTACTGTCAGTTGAACGAGAACATGCTGAGTGATGGAAGGAGGAACACAGAGATTTAACAAGAGAGCAAGAATGGATGTTGTGATGGCTATGGTTAAGTTGTTATGGTTTCCCACCAGGCAAGAAATCAAGCACTGAGCTTTCTCCCTGGCCTGTCACAGATGTACTTTGTGAATTTTGATGGGCCAGATACCCTCTTCATCTTTCTGGTTCTCCATCTGTTAATCAGGCATAAAGAAGTACTCGTGTTAACAGGTTGCTACAGGATTCTCCCCACTCTCCCATTCCTGAGGGGTATTCAAATACCATGGTGTTGAGACTTGTAGAAAAAAATGAATCCTGTCTCTATCAATAGATAAAAATTATAAGTATGACAAAATGTGGGTTAGAAAAAGTCTAAATATGTTTTGAAAGTTTTCAGACTTTGCATTCCATTTTTATATGGTATCCATCACTGTGATATCAGACCATATTCTAGTACTTCTGTGAGCAAGATGACTAATATCTGACTTGTTAAGTCCTTTCTTCTCCCAGGGGTAAATTGTGGGGGTTTAAAATATTTATTCGTATCTTCTTTACTGTGTGATTTTATTATTAAAAGCTGGGTCAAAGAAGATTGCTTGCTCTAACAGCAGAGGTATAAATATCTAGGAGAGCCGAAATTCTGCAAGAGGTGATTCCATAAGCTTGGACTAAGGCATAGAGGAAGTCCTGTTTCAGCACAGCCCATTGTTATAATCAGGATTTACTCTTGTTAGTGCAGCCAGCATTTCTTTTTCAGATCTACTATAGGTCTCTACTCACAACACTCTCTAGCATGAATGACCTACTAGAGGTCTTTACTCACAACACTCTCTAGCATGAATGAAGATGATAATTTCTGTGTTACATGAAATCTGCTGCTATGGAAAGGTATTTCCAGGCAGTGTTACAGGTACTGACCTTCGTCCATGGACACTACTGTGTTTATCTAGGAGTTGGATAGGGCAAAACAGGTGGATATAGTATAAGCATTTAATAACCATTACTTCTGGGAGAGAAAAAAGGGAAAAGAACAAGAAGATATGAAAAGATATTTTTCATTGAATTGCTCAATTTTTGTTTGGTTTGACCGAGTGCTTTGTTATAAATCACTGTACACTTGGCATTGGAAAAGCTTGGCCCAAAATGTGACTCAAAGAGCATTTGAAAGGTTTAACAATCAACTCTGGGCATGAAGATGCCATCTCCCACCAAGACACTACTAAAAAACATTATCTGAGAAGGTAACATAATAGAGTTGGCTTTCTGGTTTTGTGATAATTTGTAGGTAGCTGAAATATCCAGGATGAAGGGGAAGAAGGCAGGCAGGAAAGGAGATGCTCAGAGGGCAAGTTTGACTGTTACTCTCTCATCTCTGCATTCTGTTTCTAATGTGATCCAGTCCCCACTTACAATGTTGTGCTTATTCCAACTAAGTTTTTATTAAGAAAATAAAACCACCAAAGAGGAGGTTGTGCAAACTATCTGGAGCTCCAGAAAAGCAACGACTTATAAACATACATAGTGTACAAGCACAGAGGTTTAACTCACC
The DNA here is from genome assembly GCF_000695815.1 of Acanthisitta chloris. NCBI lineage: Eukaryota > Metazoa > Chordata > Aves > Passeriformes > Acanthisittidae > Acanthisitta > Acanthisitta chloris. Next base: position 113,538 of record NW_008685363.1, read on the forward strand.
CATCTTCTGGCACATCCCAATGCACACTGACTTTCCTTGGGGAATCATCACTTCCCATTGACAAAGTTGGTGTTGAGAAAACAAAACAACTTTTACATAAATTTACATGCCAGCATGTCATGCAATCTTTTGGGCTTTCTTGAAAGGTTTTTAAGAGTACAGAATACAGAGGATGTGTTTTAATAGGTAGTTGTCACAGATTCAGATTTTTTACTCTTTTTCTAACCTGGTTTGGTGAATGTTTAAACCGATTTATTGTTCCCCTTCTTTCTATTGTTTCTACTGAATTTATTATGTTGATCTTCGAAAAAATACTGTATTAAAAAATATTAGGTTAAAAAATAATAGGCAATAATGAAGCTCCTTGTTTTTCTGGACTAGCCAGGGCATCCTTCTTTCATTGTATATCATGCATTTACTTTGCCCAAGTCCTGGTACAAAGGAAAAGGAGCAGTGAGAATTTCTGCTGAATCCTTACTCTTGTTGTACAGTGTTTTCCAGAGTGTGGAGGACAGTGCTGGCTTTCCTCTGTAGCATGTGAGCTGGGACCATATGCCATCTGAAATAATCTCTATCTAGAGCTTCTGCCAGCAAGAGGCTCATTTTCTATACCAATAGTGCTCTCATCTCCGTTTTTTTCCCTTTACCACAGGGAGGGAAAATTGTAGGACTCCTTTTCAGCATTGTGCTCCTGCACACCTTTCTCCCAGAATAACCTTATGTCAGTATTCTAAGACTGGTGTGAAGATAACTGTTGCATGCCTACTTTTTAAAAACAGTGGGTTCTTTGGAAAAGTAGGGGGCCGTTTTGACATCTTTGCAAAAGAGTCTTGGCATTGAATGAATACTAACAGCAAAGTAGGAGTGAGATCTGCAAACAAGTTTACCAGCTCTGTGACAGCCTGGATTCAGACCTTGCCAATACTCTGATGCTTCTAAATGAAGGAGGATTTATTCTTTGATTCTCGAGAAAAAAATCTACCTTAGGCTGGGGCAGGTGAAAGAAGTCTTAGCAGCCAAATATTTGGTATTCTGTCCAAAAATGAACTACCTACTCACTTCAGTATACCAAACTTATGTCTTTCTCAGACTGAAAAATGAGAAATGTCATGATCTCTTACAACCTCCCACACGAAACATTTTTACTTGAATTTGTATGTATGTGTACATAGACTCTGTACATTTCAGAGCCGATCACTTGAAGGGACCGCAGACTCTAGTTTCTAAGGTGACTGTCCTCCATGCCTAGTTATGTTTTCAGTTTAAGTAAAGACATCAGTATTTCCTTATGGAAGGAGTTTCTACAGATGCAGTTCCCTGTGCTGCATAGACCAGTAAGATATATTTATACATGATGATGTATAAGTATTTGTTCAGCAGCCATTTACTATCCAATCTTAGAGATCTGTTCTGAAACCAGTAAAATGACAAACACCACAGCATGGATTTTTGAGGTACTCCAAACCTTCCTTCGCTGTCGACCATTCAGGTCACATATCTTATGCAACCACTGAGTTTTTTCAGACTAAATCATTAATATTGTGCTACTGTATTTTCTCTGCTTGTCTGCTTGCTACTGAGTGCTAATCACCCTGATTACCAAAACAGGACATATCACCTATATGAGTTCTTATCATAAAACCCAGGCATGTTTACTCCAAAGAGATTCTATTAATGTCACATGTACACTTGGAAGCCTGTAAAGGGTGAGCAAAGGGTCTTCAGTTGCTTGTTTTAGCTAGTGAAGCTAATTTCTTGTTAAGTAGACAGTGTAGATATATAGTGTTAGTTTTATGATTTGATAGCTTCTATAGCCCAAGAATATTAAGATATCCAGTTACTGCTTTCCATGGAAAACCTTCTTAACCTCCACTGGCCCTGTGTGGGGGATGATTAGTATGCTTTGTATAGCAGTTTCAACAAAGAAAAGCAAAACTATCTATGAGAAGTCTGCTTAGTCAACATGCAAATGGGGGTTGGATTAGATGGTCTTTTGAGGTCCCTTCCAACCCAAGCCATGTTGTGCAATGACTGCTGCTGTGTGCTGTGAGGGGTTGACTGAAGCTAACTCCCTGTTTAGACCTGGCATAGCAATTCCTTGCACGGAATGGCACATTCTGAAGTCAGGGTGAGTGTGCTTGTTGCAGGTAAAAAGACTTTACAGCATGTGGTGCACTGTCAGTGCTACCTGAATCCTAACTTGGAGTAAATCTTGAGTTAGTTCAGAGAGGAAATTAAGTCAATATGTTATGTGCAAGCTACTCTGTGCAAACATACCACTCCCATTGGCATGTTAGAATGGAGCCAGCACCTTTTTTCTTTCTGAAAAGACATTTTTTAAATGGATGATGAATAGATATTCCAGACTGATTTTATGAGATTCCACCACACTCCAGGGAAAAAAATAATAACAACATTAAAAAGGCAACTTTTTTTTCCCAGAAGTTCAGAAGCCTTATTTGAAACTAATTTTCCTGCCTTATAAATTTCCCAGGAACTAAAATGTGTTACAGGTGGAGATGACAAGATCTGCTGCAAACACCATTCTTATTCTGGTTCATCCTGTTTCACTCCTCTGTGATATGCTCCAAAAGAAACTGTGCTAATAGCTACAAAATTTAGGAGGAGACATCCATAATATCCCCCTTAATAAATTATAGCTTTGCACAGGCACTAAGATTTAGCAAGCCCTAGAGCTTCCTGCAAAGTACAGGAACATCCATAATATCCCCCTAAATAACTTAGAGCTTTTCACAGGCACTAAGATTTAGCGAGCCCTAGAGCTTCCTGCAAAGTACAGGCAGGAAGAAGTTTAAATAAAACATGGAAAGTTCAAGCAAATTAGAAGAAAGAGTAAGAATTTTAGTGAACCGAATTGTCATACATCAGTGACATGCATTGTTGTAGCTTCTCCGAAGACCATGGGATCCTGACCTTGAAATACAGGATGGAATCCAGCTGCAAATTAAGCAAGATTAGTAGGTTTTCCTCTTCTTCTTGCTTGCTTGCTTGCCTTGAGAAAAACACATGCTATTAATTTTGCCTTCCATCTGTACAAGAAGGTAGCAAGTATGCAGGGCATACCCCTGGACAGAAGTAAAAGAATAGTGGGATCAGTTGATTTCCAGTTAGGGGATATCCCTGGACAGAAGTAAGAGAATAGTGGGATCAGTTGATTTCCAGTGGAAAAACATGGAGCAAGTGGCTGCTGTTTATGAAACAGCCCCCCAGGTGTGAAGCTGCTTGTCTGATTCAAAGGGTCAGCAACAAAAAAGATGGACAAGAAGTCCTTAAAGGGGTTAATCCTACTGGGAGCTAGGAGAAAGAAAAGCAGGTTTTGTGCTGTATTTCCTGCTCTTGCATCTAAGGGGAAGAGCTCCTCCGCAAGCTTGCCACTTTGGCAATATAAATTTGGATTTATAGCCAAATTTGGGAAAGGACTGTGCTTACCCAAGAATGACTGCCATCACTGGGAGCTAAAGAGCACTCAGTGGCATGCAGAATGCACTTACTCATCTTTCAAGTTGTGTACTATCTTGAGGAGCTGATGAACCAAATAACAGGATGAAATAAATGTGGAGAACTGTCTTGCCTGGCAGCATGATTCACGCTGATCAGCCTGCTTTTCGGTTAACTTTCTAACACCATTGTGTGATTGTCATCTTTATCAGGTGTGGCTCATTTCTACAGAAAGTCACATACACTTCCTACAGTCACAACCCATTTCAAACTACAATAACACAAAGGAAGGATAATCTTGTGCTTTATTTCTCATGACATTTGCCTCCAACATACAGAAACTCAGATAAAATCCTCAGATGGTAATCCACCTAACCCCTAGAGACTATGCAATGCACAGCAGTCATCTCAGTGACAGAAAATAAAAGGCAAATAAATAACCCCCAGTGCTGATAAAATACTTGGGTATTTGAATATAGGCGCAGTTGTACAGCATAATAGGTATAAACACATACAGTTTCATGAGCATGAGGAAATGCCATTCAAGTCAGAGAAAATGATAGCCAGAATCACCCAAGCTGCTTGGATGCTCTGTGTCCTCCAGCTCTGCTGGAGAAATTTCATTTTTGGATGGTCTTGATTAGTTTGAAGTGATTTTATTGGCTGTTGAAGTTTCCCCTATGATCTAGACATCTACCTGACAACTAGGCTTATCTAGACACCTAGACTCAAAAGTGAGACAGAAAATCCCACTAAAGAATTCTGTGTAATCTGGTGGTCAGAAATGTCATTCAGTAAGATATCAGAGAAGAGTGAGATCTCTATCAGCCTGACATTTCTTATGAGTTTAGTGGCATGAGGATTTATAGTTCTGCTTACATGGTTATGCTGCTGCTGGGATAAGATCCATCACTCTGCTTCCCAGGTCCAGCACAGTGTGCACTGGATGTACATCCAGTGTCTGTTATAGTGTCCCAGTCTCTTAAGACCAGTGTACTCACACAAGGTAGCTAAGTGCCTAGTCCATCTCTGCCCACTTAATTGTATAGACTAATTTTCAAAATCTAAAACTCCAGGAATTTAACCATATGTTGTATGAGACTTGCATGCAGGGAAAGGACATACTACACCTGGTCTCATTCCACTATGAAGAGGGGATGCCAGCAGCACTCAGACTCAAGAGAGACCAAACAGTCTTTGTGAAATAATGGAGATGTTGTCAGGGCTTGGCTGCACATCAGACTATCCACACCAGCTTAGCATTTCTCATCACACATTTCTATTCCTAAGAAGTGGTGTGAGCAGTTCTATTCTCTCCTGGTCAATGATTTATGCTGCTTATGCACCTCTGCTGACACTTTGTGAGTCTCACAATGTTCTGTGCTGTGAACAAGAGAGATCATTCATGTTGCTAGATGTTCAGGTCATGGGAGATCTCAGAGAGAGAAGCACAAGGCATATTCCTGTCCTCCAAGCTGTGTCCCTGTAGAAAAACCTGGAGGTTTTGAATTACAACTGTGACACTAGAAGATCCCAATATATACAGCATATAGCATCTCAAGAGGAAAATTATACTCAGTTTTCTGTACAGAGAGGCCTCATCTCCTTTATTTTGGCATCAGGCAGTATTAGGCAGGTTCAGGATGGTGATTCAAGGTAGTTTAATCATGCTCAGATGGTGTACAGCTAACACTCTAGAAGAGTTTTCTCTAGTCTTTGCCACAATGGGCATTTCCCCTGCCAGAATCATGGAAATGTTAGTTAGAAAGTGCTTCTGAAAACTGTCTAGTCCAGCCTCTCACTCAGTGCAAGATCACCTTCCACTCAGGATCAGGTCATCTGTGCTTTTGTCTCTCCAGGTCTTGGGTACCCAGTGAAAGGATGGACCTTCTCTAATGAAAAAACCCCAACATTTTTTTCTAATTGAATTTAGTAACTTGGGGCTGTTGCCTCTTTTTTATGCCAAAGGCTGCCAAGATGTGTTTGGCTCCATTGCAACCCCTCTCTATGCAACTACTGGCCTGCCCTTCCCTGAGGATGGTAAGACGCCTTTGCCATTCTCAGTATTTTCCTGAACTGCAACAATCATGAGAACACCATTTATCTTGTAGGCTATAGAGGCAGAGGGACCCAAAATCTTACACAAAAGCTTCCTCACAGCTCTCCAAACATTTGCACTGAGCTACTCAGTTTCATAGTAAGAGAGAGAAGGTGCAACAGAAAGACTCCAGAGCTGGTTGACCATGGTGCTGAGGGAGTATGTGGGAGATGCATGTTCAAATTCCTGATGTTGAATGGAAAATCCCTGTCCTGAATCGAGTAGAGCAGGAAGCTACACCTGGATCTGCCACATGCCTGCCTCATCCCTTCACCACCCAGACATTAAAGTGACACATTCATCCCAACAGTACACACAACCGATAGAACATTTCTGATTTAATTTCAATACAGAACAAAACCAAATCCTTAAACCTCAAAGTAGTTACGTAGCAGAATTGCTGTTCCTTAGTCAGCTAATGTTTATGCCAGTAACATTCATGTCCTCAGTTACTTGGGTTACTACTTGTCACAAGTGTCCCTTGCCCATTACAGACTAGAAAATGAAAAAGGTAAAAGGAAAAACTATTCTAAGGGTGTTCCCAGTAGCAGCAGCAAGTGGATGCTCATAAGCAAGTCTTTGGCCTCACTTAGCATGAGTTGATTATTTGAGAAGTTTCTGATGAGTTTCTGGTCAGCCTACACTGAAGAAGGGTCTCTGTCAAAACACCAGTAGAATCTATTTGATGATGTTTCCGAAGGCAGGAAAATGTTTGTTCCTGTGTCTTCATCACAACCATCCTAGGCTAGCAACATCTTGCTGTATCCTCACATTTTCTGTGTCCATGGCCATGCCTGTCTCTTGTGGTTTAACCCTAGTAGGCAGCTGAGCCCCACACAGCTGCTTGCTCAGTACCACCTTCCACCCCCAGCAGGATGGGAGAGAGAATCAGAACGGTAGAAGTGAGAAATCTCATGGGTTGAGATACAGACTGATTAATAAGTAAAGCAAAAGCTGCACACACAAGCAAAGCAAAATATGGAATCCATTCACTACTTCCCATTGACAGGCAGGTGATCAGCCTGCAATGCTTGTAATCATTAGCCAGGTGAAAGGGATTTACATATGTTATCTAAGCAAGGAATGAACATTTCACTCTGCTTAACAGTGCTGGTTTTTAAAATTATAAAACTGATGTGAGGACTTGGAAGAAAAAACATACCCTGCAGGATAAGGATATGGAATTAGGGTTTGCAAACTTTAATGAGTTTTAATTGAGGATCATAACCCTCATTTCCAATTACACCTGACTGTTTATTTGTTCCTGTTTATCAAGGACATGTCTCTGATCCTCAGGAAAGAAATTCTGTGGATACTTAAACATGAACCATGACTGGGGAGAACCTCTGAAACTTTTCACTTGTCAACATGCAGGGAAAGAACTATGTAATTTTTGTCTTGTTCTTTCTAACATGTGGTATGATCAGTCAAATAATTAAATGAAAATAAGGTGATTTCTGGTAAACAAGAAAGAATTAATTCCCTTCACATCAGGAATTATTGCATCAAATTCTGCAGTTTATTTGAGACTAAGTGATAGCATGTGGTGTGACTGAAGCTACCAGTAAATTTTATTGCTACATGGTTTTAGTCATAAGCATACTCATTAGAATGTGAAGAAGACAGGTATCACTTGAATAACTGTCTCCACATCTGCACAGTGACATGAGTCAACTTAGTTGTACACATTTAGTATCAGGAAATATGAAAGTACCAATAATATTTACAGTTTCATGTAACTATCAGTAAATAATATTTGTCACATAGCTGCCTCAGTAAGGAACTAAGCTACACCAAGACTGTCATAATAATGCCAGAAAGAAAGCACAAGTGTGATAAAACAGCAGAATGTCTTCAGTTTCTTTCCTCATTCCCTGGGTTACATAGCAGAGAGCACGAAAGCTCAGGTATGTCTTTCCTTGTACCTCAGACAAGGTGATCCAATTGTGTGTGACTTCAGACTCAAAAATCTTACCATAATGCCAGTGAATCGTTAATTCAGAGGGAGCTTTGTCTGACCATCTGCAGATGTCTGCTGTGAAGGCTTCTACATGTGAACTACTTGTCTAGGTGTCCTTATCAGCCAAGGGAGAGGCAGACTTACAGCACAGCTCCTCTCAGCCTGTAGTAAGCAGCTAAAACAGACCAGATGAAGAGTGCTCATCTGAGAGTAAAGGTACTTTTTTCAGAGTCCCCGTGTTTGCCATTTGGAGGCAAATCTGAAGGCTCTTCTCCTTAGGGAAGCTCTCTGAATAATCCAGCTAAGGGAAGTGTATAATCAGGAGGATCACAGACCATGGTAGAAGTAGCAACTCATCTGCCAGTTCCCTAACAGACAACTTTTAAGACATGTGTTTTTCAAAATTAGGCTGTAGTGAAGACCTATTGCTGTTCTGTGAGAAAGGATTGTAATGAACTCCAGAATTAGGAAAGTAAAAGAAAGTTACATCTTATTATTTTGGAAAAGAGCACTTCCTCTGGCCTAGCTGTTCAGTACTTTTTTACATTGGTAATATGCTGTGAGTCTTAAGGATAAAATGAATACTGGCTAACCCTAACCAAAGATGAGGAGAGATATTAAGTTATGACTTAAACATCAATTGAGGGTTTATGCAGAATACCAAAATACTGTGGAAGGCAGTGTCATAAAACATCTTTTCCTTTGTATTTCTTTTTACAGAAAAAGAGCATATGTAGTGGTTTGAACAATTGCATATGGTTTGCCACAATGATTGTCATATAATTAGACAAGTGGTTTGGTTACTTGCAGAGCACATCTTCCCATGCATTCACACATGGCTTTGTAACCTGGCTAAGTGACTTGCTGCCAAAGATGTTCATCTACATATGCACCTGATTTGAATATTCACTTCGAATAGAATCAAAACCCTATCTAGGTCAAAAAAGTATCATTAAAAATAAGGTGGGCTCACCAGGAGCTGGTGCCCTTTGTACAATACCATGGAATCTAGATGATTCATGACCACTGGTAATCCATGTTTTAAGATAAAAATCTTCCTATTACGCTAATCTCACATAATGGATGGTGGATCACTTTCTCTTGAACACACTTCACTGCTTTATTTTTATTTCTAATCAAGCCTGTCACATCCGTGTCAAATTTTTGGAGGAAAAAAACCCTAAAATACAAGACATTCTCTCAAAAAACAATAGATGCAAGGAGAATAAACACACAGCTCTTAAAACAGGCAAGAAAGCAAATAAAGTTTACATGGCAAAATGGTTCTAAAACACGTATCACTTGGAGTAAAGTTGAACTACTGGAAGAGTGTTAAGCATGCCACAGCAAAAAGGAGAAAAAGTATACCTCATCCTGTCTATAATTCATATTACCCTTAGCTTCTCCCATCAAAATGCAGCTTTCCGTGACAGCACAGCAGGCAGACTGGCACTTTCTTACCCTCTGTCAGGCAGATTTGTTTAGCTTTGCAATTTTGTATATGTGTAGGTTTCTGCTTGGTCCACTACAATAAAAACACAGCTACTATGTCTATTCTGTGCCTCTACCTTTCTGAGTGAGCTTTTATTGCTAACCTTCAACACATTATGAGTATACTCCTGGAAATATGCATTAATAGAACAGATACTGATATACATCAGCTTGAAAGTAAACATGCCTGTATGAGCAAGCCCAAGAGAGGAGGTTTCTAGACTGCCTCACTTCCACCACCACTGCTGTAATGGAAAGTCCAAACTGCAGATTTTTGTTCTTCTAAGTCACTGCTGCTGTTTCTGTTACAGTCCTCCCACAGATAAAAATCTATTTGGAGGTACACGAGGTGTTGTTGAAGTCCTCTGCTATTTAGTACTTATTCTTGCATTGAGATATTTGTAAGGCAGTTGTAGAAGCTGAAAATGTTCTTGAAACTACTGAGTCATAGGTGAAAATGTTTGCAGAAATGTTTTGAGGGCCTAATTTATATGTGACTATTTTATGTTCAAGCAGAAGGTGCTCATAGATGATTTGTCCTCTTTCTTGGGAGCTGTGGGCTGTGCTCTGGAAGATGATGTTGACAAAGAAAATAATGGTAATTGAATTTTTTCAAAAGAGGGGTTGGATTGAGTTTTGGCTTGAGGTTAGGATATGTTCTGAGTTTAGCAGAGCTACTTCAAACATTGCTAATTAGAGAAGCATTAACATAAGAACAACATTTCAAATTCATTGATGTCATCTTGCTAACAGATTTAGATACATGGAGCATAATCCCACTGAAAATTAAGGGCTGTTTTTTCCAGACTGGGAAAAGTCCACATGTCCAGGTCTGTCTGAATGATTGGAAGAAGTGTGGGAGATGGGAGGTGTGGGATCAGTTCTCAATGGCCAGGAGTTGCCTGCAGTAATGAACTACACAGAACATGTTTGGATCTAGCATCAGACTGGTTTGGGTTTGTGACTCATTTTTTTGTTCAGAATTAAATCTTAACAGTTTTCATACAGCGTATGACTCTGATATTACTGATCAGTATTGTCCCAGCAAGACTGGCTGTACTGACCCATAGGGAAAACAGGCCCCTCTCTTGCATTTAGAAGGTTTTAGGCATACCTCTCTAGTTTTTGACCAGGAGTCAATTTTACTATGTGCTACATTTTTCTCATATGAATGCACATCAAAATGAATCTTTTCTTCTTAAGTCAGTGCCCTCAATATTAATTTGCCTGGGCTGGTAAGAGTGTTTCAGGATCGATAGGGTCTTTTCACTTGCTTTGGTTCAGATGTATAACATTCCTAGTGCCTGCACAGCAAATGTCACATTGGCAAGATTGAAAGAACATGATGTATCAAGATGGTTTATTACCAACCCATATGATCCCAGCCCTCCAGCAATCCAGTACCTAGTAAAATTATTAATACCTAATAAAAAGTCTTATTGCAGCTCTGAAGCTAGTGATTGCTTTTTAATTACATATTTCTTTTGATTTAATAAGGTAGTAAATATTTTCTTCATCTCTCCTTAAAGAGAAATATGCATTTTATGTATTGGTACCCTTTATGTAAGTTATTTATATTCCATACCTAATCATCACCATATTTACCCTGGGTCACATCAACATTTTAGCCACATTTTTGCATTATTTTTGCTATCTTTACAGAACATCAGTTATTTTACAAGTTGTCAAAAGAATTCCTTAAAGGATAAAAGATACATAAATTCTTCCTTGGTGTGAATATATTGCAGAGTAAAGAGCACCCTTACACAAGCCACAGCACATTTGTGTTCATTCCAGCTCACCCCTGTGAAAAGGAAGTGACAGGGTCTGAGGCTGCATGCCTCATGTCACTCAAATATAAGAGAGGACTGTAGCTTGCAGAGGTAGAGGGCATGCTTGAAGATAAACAGCAGTGAATTGCTCACAGTATGGGATTCCACACAAACCTGCCTCTCATTCAAGAGCTTAAACCACACAGGTTCACTATTCTCCCCATCACACATCTTTACCATAGCTGGCTTGCCTTGAGCTGCATGACTTGTTAAGCCAGGCATATACAGGCATATGTAGCCCCACACACTCAGCCTAGTTATAGCACCACCTGAGAAGGTCTCCATGCCCATGCTGGCCCAGGACCTTGCTTTATCCTACACGGTCTCTTGTGTTCTCTATGTTCCCTGCATATCCAGTGTTACATCCACACAGCAAAATTAACAGTAATCTGAAATGTAAATTTGTGAGAGTGGCTGTCTTAGAAACCTGTGTGCTTCCCAGGCACATACACTGGCTCAGTGCCAGGATGAGGTCAAATGAAAAGCATTAACTTTGTGGTTATGTAGAACCAAATACAACAACTCTAAATGAGACATTGGTCATGCTTCCCTCTCATCCATCTTGATGCTACCAGTAAGAACATGAACCTTTGCTAGAATTCTGCCTCATTTAGACTCTTTGTATGCAGAGGTATTTTCAGTTTGGCCTGCACACAGTCCTGAGAACACAGTGAAGGATTAATTTTTTGTACAGATCATTGCTAGAATTCCCCCTACAGCATCAATCCCCAGAAAGTTGCATCAGCACTTTCATTGCTGGTTGGCACCAAGAAGGCAGCCAAGAGCAGCACAGGGACAGGGACAAACAGGTGGGGTTGAGAAAAGTGTGGGAACTTCTTGTGCTGAACAGAATAGTGAAGAAAATATTCATGCAACTACACCCTGAAAATAGTCAAGAATGCTTGGTGGGTCTTGATTTGATACCAGCTAATGTTTGCTTTTAGCTCACATAACCTGAGAATCTGCCTTGGTTAAATCTGCAGCTTGTAACTCTCCCAGTTACAAACCTCCTTAAAAGAAAGAAACCTGTTAAACAACAAACTGTGCAGTGTGTTACTGCAAAGAGCTGCAATTGCAGCCTGTCCCTAGGGGTTATTTGAAAAGCCTATCATGCAGTAAGCAGAGAGTCTGCTGTGCTTTATACTGTAAACACAGCCCTTGTGTTATCCTCTTCATATTTTCTTAGGAGAGCAAAAGTTGCATGGCATAACTGCTAATTTAATTGTGGCAGCAACAAGACATGGTGTGGTGGGTTGGCCCTGCCTAGATGCCTGGTGCTCACCCGAGCCACTCTATCACTCCCCTCCTTAGCTGGGCAGGGGAGAGAGAAGGCTTATGGGGAGAGACAAGGACAGGAGAAATCAAGCACCAGTTACTGTCATGGGCAAAACAGACTCAATTTGGGAAAAATTAATTTAATTTATTGCCAATCAGATCAGAGCAGGGTAATGAGAAATAAAACCAAATCTTAAAACATCCCCTTACCTCTCCTTTCTTCACTTACTCAACTTTGCTCCTGAATTCTCTAAATCCTCCCAATCACTGCCACAGGGAGATGGGGAATGGGGGCTGCAGTCAGTTTAATAACACTTTTTCTCTGTCACTCCTCACACTCTTCCCCTGCTCCAAGATAGGGTTCCTCCAACAGGAGACAATCCTTTATGGACCCTTCCAGCATAGGTCTTTCCCAGGGGCTGCAGTTCTTCATGAACTGCTCCAGCATAGATCCTTTCCATAGGGTGCAGTACTCCAGGATCAGGCTGTTCCAGCATGGGTCCCCCATGGGGTCACAAGTCCTGCCAGCAATTCTGGTCCACAGATCCACAGGTCCTGCCAGGAGCCTGCACCAGCACAGGGTCTCAGCCTTCCTCAGGCATGGGGTCCTCCATGGGCTGCAGGTGGATCTTTGCTCCAGAATGGACTTCCATGGGTTGCAAGGGGACAGCCTTCCTCACCATGGTCTTCACCAAGGACTGCGGGGGCGTCACAGTTCTGGCACCTCCTCCCTCTCCTTCTTTGCTGACTTTGGTGTCTGAAGGGTTGTTTCTCTCACATATTCTCACTCCCCTCTGCAGTTGTGCAAGCTTTTTTGCCCTTTCTTTAACCTGTTATCCGAGAAGTGCTACCACTGCTGCTGCTGGGCTCAGTGGCAGGTCCATTTTGGAGCCAGCTGGCATTGGCTTTATCAGACAACAGGGGAAGCTTCTAGCAGGTTCCCACAGAAGCTGCCCCTGCAGTCTCTCCAATACCAAAACCTTGCCACATAAACCCAATAAGCATGGATATATACCAGGGCATAAAATAAATTAACAACAGCACAAAATACATAGTTGGAACAACATCTGACAGTTTCTACTAGTATATTTTTTCTTCTATTTTGCTTCTATTTCTTGTATTCTGCTTTGATACTCTACTCAATGAGTCATATTAGAAGTTGTATTTGCTGAGGTGTAATAACTTTAGAAGGGATTAATTTTTTGTGTCTAAGGCCACCTTGAAACTGAGGGTTGCAAGCTCAAAAGCACATTCTGTCTGCAAATGTGATTCCCAGCCCAAAGTTCCAAGTCTCTGGTACTGCCTTCCCATTGCTCCATGAGACAAGTAGGTATCAGCTTTACACATAGAGCTTGTTTCCCCTCTAGGCCTGCATAGCTGAAATGCTTAGCATCAGAGAAAGTGAAGTCTCTTGCTCCCTACTTTCGGTATCAGCTTTACACATAGAACTTGTTTCCCCTCTAGGCCTGCACAGCTGAAATGCTTAGCATCAGATAAAGTGAAGTCTCTTGCTCCCTACTTTCCCTTCACCAAACTGTGTAGCTGGAGAATAGTGAGAGTAACAGATCATGGTGAAGTGATGGAGTGCACTGTGCCCAGTTACTGCTTGCTGCGGGAACCAAAATAACATCCCTCAGTCTTTATTTGAAAGAAGTGTGAGAAGAGAAAACCCTTCTTCCTAAGCTAATGGAGTATTGCCCCAGTAAACTTACAGGGCTTAATCATCACTTAATATGAAGAAAACATATATATACAATGGAAGAAAATCAGTAAAGAAGCCACATATCACATTTGTTGTGATTCTTCATTTAAATACAAAACCATTCTCTGGTGACCCACGTCCAAAGGAAGAATATACCTCTGGTCTGAAGGACAATCCTTGTATGTGTCACTGAGCAGTGTAACTCTCTAAGCTGCAGTGACATAACGCAAGCCACAGACTTTGCTCCATTCCTTAGGAATGTTTTCCATCTGCTCTTTGATCCAGACACAGTATATGAAGGGAGAACACCCTCATGGTTTGGGCATAGCTTTGGCCATCAGCAGGGCTGGGTCTTCTTCATGGTCTGCTGCAGATCTGCTGCCTAAGTTGAGTTGTACAGCTGTGATTTCTGCCTTTTGCTGCTAACTACCTAAATGATATAAACCTCTCTCTCAGTGACAGTTTTGAAGCAATACTATTAAAGGCATGTAAAGAATTTTAAAAATCCCTCTGAAAATGCCTAATTAGTGCCAATACATTATAAGAAGAGGCTTTCTCCAGGCCACTCTTTTACTGTCATTTGGTCAATTAGGGTAAATGAAAAGACAATGCCTGTGATTTTCCACTCCATCCTTTTAGTTTCACATTAATGTAATAGAGCAATTAACACTTGAGGCTTCAGCCTCTACACCTGCTTAGCTGGAGTAAGCAGTTGTGGCTAGGCCACTGGGAAGTCTGAGCTGAGCCAAGCTCAGCAAGCGAAGGAGGCAGAGCTGTGAGCCAACCACTTGGCTGCACAGCCTGTGCAGGAACTCTTTTTGATGCACACCTAGATGCAAACAAGGGGCTGAACCTCAGTAATAAATAGCAACACTACATAATAACAGCTGGGAATTACTAAGTGCTTTACTCTTACATAATGCCAGTCATTTTGCAAATGCTAACCTCTGCTATTAAGCGTGCATGCTGTGAGATCGTTAATTAGTTTATTTTTTTCTGGTGGTTTGGTCTTTTTTTTAACCTGGAGCCGTTCCTTGGTCCAGCTCACAACAGCCCCACGCATAGTTACATGAATGCTAGTACTGAGATTTTGATGGTGCTGATAACGGAGGAAGGAGAAGGGAAATCTTTGCACCAGTGTAGTCCTTGAAGCCTTCATATTGTTAAATCACAGGTTTAGGCAAAATTATGTTTAATTCCTAACTCCTATATTTCATTTCTAACTCCAGCAATGCAGTTGTGATTAAGATTTTACTGCCTTTCATTAGAGTCTTGATCCCCAGAGTTGTAAGAACAATTAAAAGGCCTTTTTCCATGCCCTTGACATGACCCTTTCAAAAGTAGGTTAGGGCTCACCTTTCGCCTTCTCCTGCCTCACTGCTATTAAAGACAGGATTGAATTTTACAGCCACTAGATCTACTTAGAGTTACATTATGATTCATAAATTCCCTGAGGCAGAGACTGGAACCAGATCTGTTGCTGGTATAAACTGGCACAGCTCCACTGATTTTGACAGTAATTTGCACCACCTCACCTGTGCATGTTTTTCAAAGCACCATGTTACCATTTCAAGAGGTAATAAAATGAATGGGTCATTATCGTGAGCACTGTACTTGTGTTGGCTACAGCAAAGGTACATGAGGCATGAATTTGACTCAGTATTTCTTTGGCTGATGGGGAAATCATGGTCCTACAGATAAACAATATGTTTTCTGTTTGTTCTTTTATCAATATCTGGATAGAACATATGGAGGAGGTTTTGAAAGCTTTCTTCTGAGCAAGGTTGTTTTCCCCTTCTGAACTGCCAATTTACCATGAGAAATCCATTCACTGGAATGACAGAAAGAGCAAGATGT
>NW_008685363.1:129242-134675 GCF_000695815.1 Acanthisitta chloris
TTACAGGTTTCTTTTTCATGTGCAGCAGTAGAGGCGGCACTGATGCAATTAGCTACAGCTGGTTATAGAGAGAAAACATGCATCTGTAGATGGCTCAGACTGGAGGGAACCGAGATGTATTCTCTGGAATTTATCACTGTAGAGAGAGTGTGTGTGGGGGGGAAACAGCAATCTTCATTCCTGGCTGCAACAAACTTTAATAACCTTTATTTCCCTCCACCCTGTTAAACTAACTTAACCTGATAAACACATTTAGTCCATTACACAGCAATTAGCAAATGCATCTAGGCCATCACAGATGCTCCGAAGAAGGATATGAAAGGTCCATTTTCTGGAATAAAGGATTTGAAATAATTATTTGCTGAAGTAAAGAACTAAAGTGTGCCATATGCTGCATGCCCTTTTACCTCTAGGCTTCAAATATCCCATTTAATTTTGTTGTAAGAAAGGCTTGGGACTAATTTGCCAGCAAAGCTCTTGCTGAAGGCTGTTCAGAGTTTGCCTGCTCCCAGGTATCACAGTTTCCAGAAACATAGCTGCAGAAGATGTGGCTTACATACATGATTTTCAGCACCAGACTTGTGGAGTAGCAGTGCTTCTCTTCACAAATGTCCTGGTCAGAGACTTATTTTGTCTCTGCCTGTTTCACCTGCCCTTTTGAAAAAAACCTCAGTTCATTCACCATTTTCCACCACATTCTTCCAACAAAACATGTGATTATCTTTAAATGTTTTATTTGAGAAAATTTTATTTTACTTCCTGAAATAACGTTTCCCCAAATAAAACTGCACCTTTGCCCAGTAAATTTGATCAGAAAAAGAAATGAAGTAAAAGAGAATTGCTCTTTTCTGTCTTATGCTTTCTCATGATTTCTTTCACTTGTCAATTTCTCTTTTCCCTTTTTATTTATTTTTATGCTATCTTATGCTTTCTCATGATTTCTTTGACTTGTCAATTTCCCTTTTCCCTTTTTATTTATTTTTATGCTTCTATGGAGAACCAAATGAAAGAAAGCTTCCTCTGAAAATTTCTGTGTCAAGGGTTCTTCTCAGTCCCATGTTTTGTTTCCCACTCTCTTTGCCCCAGCCTGATCCTTTCTGTAATGCTCTTATCTGCCAAGGTCAGGTCTGACAGACAAGAGTGAGAAAGCTGGCAGACCAATCCTTTCTGTGGTTGCTTGCAAGTGTCTATGAGCAAGACCTAGTTGCAAACCCAAGATATTTTCTCAAGATCTAAGTACTCCTGCTACTACACGCCAGTTTCTCATTGTCTGGCAGTCCTACAGCTCACCTACTCCTGTGGAAACATCCCCAATAGGTGCTTCATCTTCTGTGCTTTGTAATGTACTTGAATTAGTGGGTTGGATCTTTTCCATTTCTTTATACATGGAACACTACAGTCTGGGAAGTATAAGAGAATGATAACCATGAACATGAATATTTCCCAACAAGGCATAATGTTTTCATCCTCCAATTCTACCAGAATCCTTCCATGTGTTTGAGTGGTAGAACGCATTTCATGGCTTCGGCATCATAAAAGCAGCTACTCAGCTATTTTTGCTCTTGCTCTGGGTCAAAATGACATGGCATTGGCTAACTTGTCCTTTTTTAGAGTGAAGTCAGAACTTGGATGGAAAATATCACAGGGTGGGAAAGAAGAGGTGACCGTGAACATTGATATTCAAGCCCAAAATTCAAAAGTGACTTCTGGACTTTTATCCCATGTTTAATCTGTGTCTAAACTGACACTCTAGCAGAAAACCACAGAGGAGATTACACCAATGCAGCATGATCACTGATTTGCCACTTCTTTTCAAAGCTGTCTTTAAAAGTAAAATGCCACTTCTTAGACTTCCTCCCTTGTTACACAGCCTGCTTTAATGTTCCATCAAAACAAAGAGAACAACTCTTCCCACATTAGGCATACATTAGCTATGGGGAAAAGAAAAAGAAAAACAATTCATTATTACATGCTTTGGAAAAGGAAAGGAGCCAGGGTATGTGCCTAGACGACAAATTTCTATAATCTCCACACCTATAATTTACTTCATAAATGTGTGGTTACCTTGAAGAAGAGAGGGATCTTCCTGGCTTGCCAGTATAATGAATGATTCAGGTGTGAATGGAAACACATGAAGGGAAAAGTCAAGATCTAAGGAAAACAGAGTTTAAAAGCTGTAAGGCTAAACAATATCTCTTCAGACCTCACCCACTCAAATTCCTGCCCCACAACTCAGCAAAAGGAGACAAGCTGTCTTGATACTGGCACACAACTGCAGTCAAATAATGAAAAAAAGCAAATATTGAAACCCACAGGACAGATGGCAAAGGAGGCATTTGAAGCTCTCAGATCATCCTGTGAGTTGAAAACAGACCTTGACAAGTTTCAAGTTATCGAAAACGGATCGAGGGAAGAGTTGAGACTGCTGCCAATTACTCTCGCCTTAATTACAATCAATTTCTGTCGTGCGCTCACCAGAAGGAAAAACAGCCACCCCAGCATTTATGTTGGAGATAGGAAGTACAACCTGTACTCACACATTTTGTTTGTGATGCTGAATGCAGAAGATGTTCAGAACACAGGGGAGCGGTGGCTACTTAATTAGCTCATGGACAGAATAATTTATGCCAACTGCTCTCATAAAGGATAATGGCAAGGACTGTTTTCCTCATTACTCACTTCAGAAACGATCTTTATAAATTCCACCAATAATGGAAGACTAAAATGAGTCCAAACAGATAACTTAAAGTGAAAAAAAATCTTTATAAGTCCCACCAATAATGGAAGTTATCCAAACAGATAACTTAAAGTGAAAAAAAACCCCTAATTTTCTGTATCAGAGGTCTTCAGTGCATACTGATGTACTTGGTTTGGATATTGTCTTCAGTAGTTGTCCAAGAATCTGGTAACAAGGAAGAGCAAACCCATCAAACCAGGTATAAAGAATTTCCAGCAGTGTGACACATTTGTTTGGTGTTTCAGGGGACCCAACTCAGCCAGCTTCAGCCATCTGATGAGTGCTGGTTCTTCCAGGCTGAGTTAATCACCTAAAGCTGCTTCATCAATATCAGCACTTTCAGGACGTGGTTTGGGTCCCCATTCTCAGATATCCTTTAGGATGCAAAGAATTTCCCAAGCATGCATGTCTCTCTGCTGAATATGAAAGCAGCTTGTGCTCAGGTTAGGCTGAGGCTGCAGTTCAGTTGTACAACAAGTATTGCCTTAGGGCTCCAAGCCTAAATGTGGTCCCATTTTTTGATGGCTCAACTTTTTGTCAGTGGGTCTTGTTCCAGACCTAGCATTATCCATGCTCTCACAGCCTGGAGAAAGGCACCATAAAACAGCATAAATGTAGAGCATGTGCTCTGGCAAATCTGATGGAAATGCAGAGGTGTGCCCACATGGGATGAAGCTCAGGTTTGGGCACTCCATAAGGATTAGGGATGCTGAAACATAGCCTGGATCAGCTGGCATTTCAGCTGTCAGATGGCCAAGGGCCCTTTGGAAAACAACATGGAGAGCCACAGGGGAAGTGGGTCTGTGGCCTCCCCATCCCTCTGGGCTTGGGTGGCTGCAGAGAGCCCACTCCATGCACCTTTTGAGAGACAGAGGTGGCAGCAGTGGGGTACTCAGGCTGGACTGGCTCAAGTGGGAGATGGTCACTGCTTCACTGGCTGGTAATGATGGGCCTCCCCTCCCTGGGTTGGGTTCAAGCCTGGATTTCTGCCTTTTTCATGTGAGAGAAGGGGAAAAAAAAGGAGCAATCAGCTCTGTAAGATTTGGGGCCCAAGAGCAGTTGACTCATGTCAGCCATCCCTTTGAAGTACTGGGACTGTTTGTGGAGGCAGAGGATCACAGCTCGGCCCTGGACAAGCTGATTGTTTCAATCAAAGATTTAAATGACTACCACATGCAAGTACATGGAAAAAAAGGCTGAGCTCCAAAGCTGGCTCCATCCTCCTGGGACCCTTTGAGCACCTAGCATCATGGAGGTGCTGCAAGGCACAGCGAGGTTCTCCAGCTGATGGGGACAATTTCTTCTTGCAGCTCGGACCATCCATCTGCACTGAAACCAGTTCACACTTCAAAGAATTTCAGGAGCTCAAGGCTTATGTTTTAAAGTAAATTTCACGAGATTGTGTAGCAGCTTGGGGCCTATCTTCTGTGGGATGTTGCCAGCGCAGAGTTACAGACTCACCCTGTGCCTGGGTGTTTCCTACGGGGCAGCTTTCAGGTGCTCCCTGTTTGGTGTGCACGTGGGTTTCAAACTCACTGTAAGGCATCCCTGCCTGCCTTGTGTTGGGTGCCTGAGGGTCTGGATCACATCTCAAGTAGCCTCTTGACTCCAGTCTTGTGGGTCTCGGTTCCTCATGGGTAGGTTCCTCAGGGTCTACAGCAGTGAGAGTCAGGAAAACACTTGCAAGGGGCAGTAATACTGTCCTTAGAGTCAGGCAACTGTGGAAGAGATGTGAGGTAGCTTGGTAGAGAGAAGAGGAGATGCCACTTGTATGTTCAGGACTCTCATTAACTTAGTAATTACAATTTAATAATGTGTTCCCTCATTTTACATGTCTGCACAGCACAGAACTGCAGATTTTGTCCCACATCATTGTTCAGCTCTAGGAGAAGCTGGATGGTACTTGCATGTAATGGCTCTTTGTGTCCTTCCTATTGACACCAAGTGTTTGAGATCTGTTTGAATGCCATGACAGATATAAGGAGAATGCAAAACAGGCTGTTTCTTTGTCCAAAAGCAGGCAGCTCTGCCTGGTGAGTCTGTCTCTTGTGCTTCCAATAAATTAAATGGGCTTGAGAGCTATCTATGCTGCTACCAAATTGCTACTCCTCACCTGAGCTGTCCAGAGATGATATCTTTTAAAACATATTTATATGTTCATCATAGCCAAAGGGGAGTTGCCAGTTAATTTGGGTGGAAAGTTTTGTACTGCTTTTAGGAATGTGAAGCTAAGTCTTTTAATCCTGGTCTGGCCTTCATAAACTTGGAGAAGGAAAACACACACATGGTAAGAATAGCATTATACAAATCCCATTTTCGTTTATTGCAGTATTTGCCAAACACCAGGCACTGTAGAAAATATGAAGGACCAGAGGCATAGGAATAGGTGGAGGGAGGGGAAAAGATGCAGGAAGCTTCAGACATACATGCACGAAGACATGTAAATTTTAATGCAATATATGAAGGATATGACTGTGAAGGGAAAACTGTTTCTGAATTTAAGAAAGCTGCTCTTGTTCAGCGCTCAAGGTTGGGAACCATCTAATTACATTAGGCTTGGGTTTGTGTCTGAGTGCTTTTCTACCTTTTACTGCTCAATAAAATGCTTTGGAGATGTGAACAGCCGATGATGTAGATGTAGATATGCCTTTCTGAGTCAGCAGATAGCCTTAAACAATCATTCCAGGGCTGCAACT
>NW_008685363.1:134695-137249 GCF_000695815.1 Acanthisitta chloris
TCCAACTTTTACTGTCCTGAGAAGTTGCTGACACAACCTACCCTGAGAACACTGTGCAGAACAGAGGAATAAAGACAATACAATGTCCATCCTTCCTATGCAAGTCAAGCCTTACCTACTGCTGGCAATGCAAGGGATGCTGCCAGACTAACATTCTTGAGAGGAGAGATGATAATTGACGACGCTGAAGCTTCTGGCAAAAGAGGAGTATATTATGCCACAGCTTCTGTTTCTCAAAAAAACCCCAGTCACTATCACACCATCATGTTGGAGTCCTGGTGTGCTGTTCCATGGATTGCCAAACCCAGCTCCCTGGGACAGAGAATAACAAACAAACATTTGTGAAATCACAGTCGGAAATGTAAGCTCATCCTTGCTGCTCCACTTGTGTAAGACTTCCAGTCTGCATCATGTTTTGCCCCAGTACAGGGGTCTGCCCATCTTGAGGAGACCACAGGGTTGAGACCTACTTATGACAATGCTATTTGGCAAATCGAAGTCCCACAGTTTCTCCAGCACCTCTGCTCACAGTGTAACAATTTCACAACAGTGTGCATGTAAATAAACATCAGAGCCAATCTAAGTTGGCTGAGCAAACATCCAGCCAGAAACACCACACTTTATTGGAGGGAGCCACTTAGGCTGTCATGCTAATGATATGAAAACAAACATAGCATTGTGACACTTAATACTGGTGCACACTTGCTTTTACTCTGCTCAGCATGGGGGGGGTCTCTTATGAAAAAAATGACAACTAGTGAATTATTTCAAATCACATCTCCTTCTCTTTTCTTCCTCCCTCAATGAATTATTGCAAATCGCATCTCCTTCTCTTTTCTTCCTCCCTCACTCCAGTTTTGCCTTCCTCACACCTGAAAATTAATATTGAAACATTGGCATGTTGTCGTTCCTTTTACTTCACCTTCTCTGACTTCTCAGCACATAAACCATTTGGGGTAGGGACTACATGTGTCCAAACTTCATATTCTTCATAAATACCTTGTCACAACAATGAATGTTCTGGCTCCTGAGGGAGTTTGTGGTTCCAGTGGAGTGAGACAAGGGGTGAGAAATGCAAGCACTCTGCATGGAAGGGTGGTATAAGCAGAATGCTAAAGCTTAAAGCTACAATCCCTGGAGCTGTGAATTGAAGTGTGAAAGGAAATGAGCTTGTGAAAGCAACCTCATGGCCTCTGGAGGGGTAGTACACAAATCCAAAGATTGTATGTGTGTATGTACACATGTGACTGTGCTTTAAATCTATGCCATCAGTGGAGAAGCTGCTCCAACTTCCTGCTCTGTAAAAACTCTTCTACATGGACCTCCATATCCACAGCATTTGTAGATCAAGCCCTCAGGGAAGATGACTGCCAGGCCTTACAACCTTTGAGCTTCACAATGGTTGTGAACTTGTGGTGTTGGTAGGAAACAAAGGCAGATAGTAGCATGGGATTTCTCAGGATGATTAGTCTTTGTATTAAGAGCAGGATTCACTGCATCCAGCCTGAGATGTTTTCGATGCAGCAAGTTCTCCACAGATGATGAAGTGTAAATAGATACTTGTAGGGCATGGTTCATCTTGTCCTCACGTAGATAGCTAAAATAGGTCAGATGAATCATCTCCTGTGAGTATTCTTTTCCACTGACTATAAAGGGAGCTTGGCCTCAAGATGTAGACCTCTGTATTACAAATGTCTAGAATGAGGTATACAGAGTTCTTCAGATAGGTATTCACTCCAGATGAATATGCAGAAGCAGCCTCTAAGCTTAAACTTCAATATTTAATGCATAGCAAAGGAATGTAACTGTGTCCTCAGGGTTGAACAATGGATATTAATACATTTTGATTACAATCTCTGGGAGAATCAGCAGTATCTTTCCTTATCCTTAGGTCATTGTCCTTGCAGAAAGTTGTTACACTTTCCAGCTGAGTGGCTGAGGAGGCAGAGGAATGCGTTACGACTTGGTTGTGTTTCTTTCCAGGACGGAGAACCAACAATGAGAGCATCCCACTCTGTTTCCAGGGAACAGCCTCTGCTTCCCTGTCCAGGGCTCCCCCAGCCTCACATCGAGGCCTGGACATGCCACCAACCACCAACATTCTACCTGCTGCAGGCACAGCCACAACATCACCAGGGCTAATGAAGATGGTAGCTGCCTGTCATGATGTGACCACGACATCACCAGGGCTGGTTCCTCCCTGTGACTTGGCTAGTCCACCATTCTAGCATGAAGAAACAAATAAGCAAGCAAAATCCCAACAAATGCTAATGCTGAAGAGGGAAATGGAATGTAAAGAACAGCAGCTCAGCAAAGGTTAAAAATGAATTGAAAGCAGCAGGTCCTACCCACTGCCCAACTTCAAAGATTTGTGTGGTGCTTGTTGCCAATATTTGTGGGTTTGAAGGCTAAATTCTGGGAGAAAAATGCTTGTCAAACTTACCGAAGGTAATATTTCACATGTTTGGGATTACAGACATGTCAGGTATTAAACCCTTCACCCAGGAGTGGCTGATAGTGCTGAGGAGTAGCAGTGAATGGCAAAACTCAGGTC
>NW_008685363.1:137280-177030 GCF_000695815.1 Acanthisitta chloris
TTATTTGCTTACTTTGAGAGAAGTAACTGGATGCCATCTTCCCTGATGAAAGACAAGCACTTATTTTATGAAATGAAGGGAACTCAAAACTGTGAATCTCCAGGAGAGATAGAGTGTTAATCCTCCTGACTGCATCAGGGTCTCCACTAGTTCCTCTTTGTTTGGGCTTATGTCTACCACCTCCTAGTCACTCCCAGCCACTGCCAATGCCTCTGAGTGGTATGACCACATTTTTCTGCTATGAAAATCCCAGAGCCTGGCTCCCAGGGGATCTTGCTATTGAAAATGCAGTGTTGGTCTTCTTGGGTTTGGGTTTCTTGTTGTTTGCCTCTGTGAGCTGTTTATTAAGTAATCAAACAACAGCATAATAAATAAATAAGGGCTGAAATATGCAAAAAATAAGTAAGCCTTGTTACGTTTTGCAAATATTTAATAAGTCAAAATAAGACAAAATGCGTGAGGACTAACCCTTTGGGTGAAAATGATTCAAGATAAAAAACCACTGGAAATTGGAATGTTTTGCTTCCTGTTATGTACAAAATGGCTGCAAAGGAGCTAGTAAAGTCTCTCAGATAAATACAGTGCTCTGTGTGTTTGTTTGTTTCTAGTTAGAGGTACACAGCCATTCAAAAGCCCATGTGCTGTATTAGCCTCCGCAGGGTTTGCTTTGTAGTACAGATAGTGCCTAACCACTACTTTCCTCTCTCTTGATCACTAACAAAAACAGACCGTATAGAGATGAAAGTGTTCTAAATCAGTGCTCTGTGTCATTTCCCACTTACTTTGCACTTTTCTGACAGCTGAAAGGCTGCAATAAATTGAGTGCATGCACACCCACAGAGAATGACAGTACAACCATAACCTACCCTCACAGGACGTGTATTTTGTTCCCCAAGGGACCATATTGAAAAATCATCAAAGTGGGGGGTATTTTGGTGTTTTCTACTGTGATTTTAATATTTTTGATCGATGTAATTTCTTTGAGAGTTGAGTTTTCCTACTACTTTTTTAAAAAAACCAACAAGCAGAACAATATTTTTAACTAAAATAATTGAAAACAAATCTGATACTATAGCTAAATAACAGGTTTATACTAGCACACATAAAAATCAGGCATGTAATAAGAGAAGATTTTTTTCCTTTTTCTCCCTTTCTTTCCTTTTCCTCCTTTTTGCTTCATTCTCATTTCCTTCCTCTTGCTCTTTCCTTCTTTGCTTTTTCTTTCCTTCTTTCTTTTCTTTCTTTCCTTCTCTCTTCCTCTCTCTCTCCTCCTTCCTCAGTCCTTCTGTCCTTCCTTCTACCCGCCTGCTCTCCCTCCTTCCCTTCCTGCTCTTTTCTTCTCTCTTCCTCCTGCTCTTTCTGCCTTTCTTTCTTTCCTCCTCTACTTCTAATTTTGTTTTGTAGGTAGTTGGAGATCTGGTTTATTTTAAAACAATGAAGAAGGCAGAATCCCCTGAGGTAAATTCATTGAGTACTGGGAGGTCTTGGTAACACAATTGAACTGGCACCAAATCAATAAAAACAGAACAGAAGAAAAAACAATAATTAAAACATTCTGTCAAAAAAATGGAGCAGTAATTAAAAGATGCAAACTATTGTTTTGCTACAC
The DNA here is from genome assembly GCF_000695815.1 of Acanthisitta chloris. Lineage (NCBI taxonomy): Eukaryota > Metazoa > Chordata > Aves > Passeriformes > Acanthisittidae > Acanthisitta > Acanthisitta chloris. The sequence goes on from NW_008685363.1 coordinate 138,890, forward strand.
TAATTACATTTTAATTTTCAATAGCTTGCTGAATAGTATAAAAGCCCATGCCTATAAAATGTCCCAGTGACAGTGCTCTTTCTGCAACTAGCGTGATAACAGTGTTTATGTGCTGTAACAGAGTGGTATGTGCTTTCAACTTCGTGTGGGTGAAACGAGCTTCCTTGTAAGATAGCATGACAACAAAGTTTTCATTTTTATTTTTTTCGCCGTGGAAAATTATTACTCAATGCGCGCACACACAGACACAGACACACACACACACAAACACACACAAACACACACAGACAGACATGCATGCACATACACACGCACACAAAACCAGGCTCAGTCCCAGAGACTCTGCTCAGGGCACTTCCATTGACCTCACTGGGAATTTTGTGTGTGGCGCAATAGTGGGTTGTTGGCCAGCATGAATACTGTACTTAGGTTTAGACCATGTTGTTTTCTTCACATGTTATTGAAGGATGAAGAGAAAAACAAATTGAATTTTCCTATTAATACACACCATTTGTAACCCTAACACATGCAACTTTTTAGGCAGGGTCCTGAGGACTTTTCTCACAGAACAGTCCTCATAGATTTCGCTGGTAGATACCCATACATAAAAGCAACATAATAAAGCCCATATTCTGTACCATTATGAATCATAGCTGTCCTGAAAAAAATTATGTAATTATTTAGCTGCTCTTGAGAGGAGTTTGCTTTGGTGAAATTTTCATAGGCATATTTAAGAAACACTCCAAATCAAGGGTATGTGTAAAGGAGTTTGTTGTTGTTGTTGTTGTTGTTGTTGTTGTTTGCAGTGGCTCAACACAAAGTCAAGTCATCCAGATGAGTCCTGGCAAAATCTGGATCCATTAGCTACAATCTGTTTCTACACAGCTGTAGTTTACACACTCTTCTTTTCATATCATCTCATTTGAATGATAGAGTTCTTCCAGAAACAGCATCCCATGTGTTCAGACATGCCCCCAAAACAATAGATCCCTTCCATCAAAGTGGGAGCAGTGGGGAAATAATTTCTCAGGAACTAATCCCTGGATTTCAGATGTATGAAATCAATGAAATGCCCCAGTCTATGAATATGGTTAGCTCTGCCAAACAATATTTCACAACTGCATAGCTTTTCTACATCAGCAATTTAAGTTAAAATAGTTTGAAAGTAATATAAATGTATAATAAAATGAAAAAAGACTGCAAAGAATGATGGAATAAAACCAACATCTTTTGTACCACTGCAGCCAGAAGCACAAATATTGATGGTAATGTATTTTAAAAAGAGAACACTGGGCAAACACTATCTATGTTTTCACTAGTTTACAGTGCCCTTCATATCCTCCTAAATTAACCTCTTGGTTAGGTGAATTCATTTCCATTCAGCTGGGAAGGGTTAAAAATGGTGCAAATCTGGACAGCATCAGCCTACTGTCCAGAAATACATGAAAAGTAAACTCCAAAGGAAAGTCAGGGTAACAATATTACCAAAGCCAGAATCACAATATATACAAAATCTGTGTTTTTTTCAAGGGAATAATACGGTGATATTGATGACACCAATGAAGTTGGTACCTTTTGAAGGTGGAAGCTAATCTGAAGGTTAGGACAGCTAAGTACTATAAATAGCACCATTTGCAGCCAATGGAAAACTGCAATTACATATTTTCACACACCACAGCTGCAAAACCAAAACAGATACAAAGCCCAGGGCAAAATCAGGGGGGGAAAAAAAGAAATATAAAATCCTCCAGTCTAGAAAACTAGTCTCTTATCTTCTGGGAACAGCCCAAATTGAAGGGGGTTTTACACTGATGCAAGACTAAATTGCTTCAAGGATCATTTCATGGACACACAGTATTCCCCAAATCCCTATTATTATGATGCTAGTGAAATGTCCTGATTTACTGCAATTAAACAAAGACAGATATTTATTTAGAATTCCTGTAACTGCTACAACCAGTAAATGTATTTCATCACTGTGATTGCAAAAACAAATACCTACCAGAGAAATGCAGTTCACAACACAGAACTGAATGGAAATAGAAATTTTGTTAATGTTACACTAATGCTCATGGCAGAAATATTTGACTGAAGGAAAAATAAATCACAAGAGCTGACTAAGGCTGAGCCATGGATGATTCTCAGGGAGCAGTGAGCTGGGCAGACCCTGTGCAGCAGCATTGCCACCAGAACAGGGCACAGGGAGGTGCTGACCAGCTCAGGAGGGAAAGGTGGGATTGGGGTGGGGGACTAACAGTGTGACTGTGGGCCTAGGACCACAGCAAAGGACAAGGCAAGGATGTCCTTACAGCCCTTGTTAGGGTGCAAAAGACTCAGGATGCCAGAACCATGCCTCCTCCTCTGCACCTCTGCATAATCTGGATGGAGCCACCAGCATATCCTGCAACTAATTTACCTCCCTCACCCTGCCAGCTTCTGGAAATCTCTCACCAGCCTCACTTCCAGAACAACTTTGTAAACTCTGACTATTGCAGATAAACCTTTTTTCTTAGTGTACAATATACACCTGTCCTAAGGAAAAATGTTCAAGCAACATCAAAGGTGTAATTCTCTCTCCACTCTTACATAATGGGGTTGCTGTAGGACAGAAGGGAAAATAAGATATTTCCTCACAACAGACAGTGCATATGTGGTCAGCTTGATATGGACAAGAATGGAAATCACTCTATGGTTGGCACTTGTGATAAAATGCTCACACTGCCAGTTGCACTGTCTGTTCTGGATAGATCGTTGGATCCATCTTTTCATGAATCCTTGGATACTGATTCCACTTCCTGAGAAGATAGAAGCAAAAACAACATAAAGACACAGAGTTTGTATTTTGTCATTCCTCCTACACTTGACTTTTTTGGAGCATAAAAAGGCTGTGGTTTCACAGCTTGGCAGAATAGGGGTATAACCATTATAACTTGGCAAGCACGCTAAAGTCAGAGACAGGTAGTTGAAACCTGGTCGTAATCAGATGAACTTCTCTCCATTACCAATAAATCTCTGTGTCAGGTAAACCTGGTCCCAATCAGATGAACTTCTCTACATTACCAATAAATCTCTGTGTCAGGTATTGTCCTCTCAGCTGGGATGGGAGTGTCATTGGCAGCAGAAGAGGACAGAGACCCACTTGTCAGCCAAGGTAGGGTTGCTCTCATGTTATGTGTGTGTCAGCTGCATCAATTGTGTGGTCAAGGGTCCATGTGTTTTAAAATTAAGCTTCTCCAATCAGATGAACTTCTCTACATTACCAATAAATCTCTGTGTCAGGTATTGTCCTCTCAGCTGGGATGGGAGTGTCATTGGCAGCAGAAGAGGACAGAGACCCACTTGTCAGCCAAGGTAGGGTTGCTCTCATGTTATGTGTGTGTCAGCTGCATCAATTGTGTGGTCAAGGGTCCATGTGTTTTAAAATTAAGCTTCTTTCAGATCTGCTGTTTGAATGACTTTTTGATTCAGAGATGATGATGTGAGATAACCACAAACAGCTACTCACAGTATTTTTGGAGTGTATTTCCTCCTGCTGCAGTTCCTTCTGCTAAAGGAGATGATCAAGACAACAGTAAATACATGAATGAAACTCAGACATTACTACAACTTGGAACATAGTAATGGTACCTCTCTTCCCTCATTCAGTTAGCTGTCTGATGAGAAGCCATGAGTTGGGTTTTATGTGCCAAGCACACAATTACACCAGTTCTGCTCTCCCTCATTCAGTTAGCTGTCTGATGCTAAAGCCATGAGTTGGGTTTTATGTGGCAAGCACACAATTACACCAGTTCTGCTCTGGTTGTAACAAATATTGGCTGATAGAATCAGCCTCTATTGAAAATCTAACATTTTGAATGTACAGTACAATACTAATTATGGTAGGTCCAAAGGTTAAAAAGTACAAAAGCACAAAGTAAAGTTTTGCCTATGAAAAGATGTTAAACAAAAGACTAGAGCTCCCAAGCATTTTTAGCACCCTCCCTAAGCATGCCTATCTTTTAACAATTTCTTACTCCTACCACAGTCCTGTGACACCTCAGCAGCACTTTAAAGAATAAGACCGTGTAGCATTTGTAACACTATACTATATTGCACATCTATTTTTCCATAGAGCCCAGAGGACTGATGAAATCCTCTCTTTAGTCTCTGTCACAGAGTTATTATATAGCTCTAGAACAGATGTAGGTTTGTCCTCAGTAAAATGATTTCCTGAAACACTTTCTTCTCTGAAGTGCTGCATGCCTCAAGCAAAGGACAGGAAAGAGCAATGTCCAAAGATCCTCATGATCCTAGCAAACAGTCTATGCCTAGGAAAATAAAAAACCCTGTGCCCCTTGCCCCTCTGATAAGAGAGAAGAAATTCCTCTCGATCTCCAAACAGTGAGAAACATCAACCAGCCTGATATGTCAGTTATTGTCAGCATTGAGTCAGTGATGCTGCAGTGAAGACTAGGCTTCTCTTTCCTCTTCTCTAAGCACCCAAGCACATCCAAACAATCTTTACACTGAGGAAAATGTTTTCATCCTGATTCCATCCCCTGTAAACTCAGAAGTCTGTGATTTGAGCATCACTGTCAATGTAGAATCATATACTGAGACCATCCCAGTTAATTTTCATTCCCCTTTGGCTCATGAGGACAGAGAGGCGAACTGAGGGGCTGATCAGTTTAGCAACTCTGGCTCATGAGGACAGGGAGGCTAACTGAGGGGCTGATCAGTTTAGCAACTGTGAGCAGGACAGCAACACTAACAGCCTTAACTTGCCATGGAAATAAAATGAAAACGAGATATTCTTATGTTTCATATCTTGCTTAGACAGTTACAAAGCAGGTGGGAGGTGGAGAGTGCTGCAATTCTACCCTTAATTTTGTCTTCTTACCACATTTCTTGGTATTTCCTGTAATTTGTTGCAAGAGCAAAACTCACCATGAAGTCCAACATTTAGGAGTCTAGATCATACAGTAGGCAGCTTCATATATGACATTGCTTTTTGTTCTGGGCACCACATTGAAAGAAGTAAGTGCAGGCTAATTGGAAAGGATTCAGAGAAGAGTAGCAAAAAAGGACTATGTTCAGCACAGAAAAAAAGGATGCAGAAGAGCTGTCTGCTGATACATGAAGTAATGCTCAAGTGTAGAGCTCAAAAAACAAGTTTCACTATTTGTAATGAAACTATTTGGTTAAATAAATATTAGGAGCATTACAGTGGATACATTCCTATTTAGTCTGTCAGTAATTGCCTTCAAAGCAAAAGCCCCACAAAAGTTATTAGGCAATACAAATATTTAGGGGCAAAGTAAAGGGTAGAACAATGACTGTGTGCTGGTAGCAGGTCTTAACAGAGCCCCATAATATGTGCAGTTCCCTATTACTGATGTACTGGCATTTGTGGCACCTGCTTGTTTCCAGGACTACGTGCAGGTGCTCGGGTAGCACTTGTGTTTGCATGGAGATTCAAATGCTGGTGCTTGATGTGAGCACTTCAGACCCTGCTTTTACACCCCACTTCCTCTGAGAGCATTAACAGTGGAAGGGACTAGTAAAGACACACATGTAAGGAGAAGAATTGTGGCTTTGCTGAAGGGTGTCACTTGTCCCCACTGTATAGTCAAAGGCATTAGAAAATGCCTCTTGAAGTGACTGGCCTTTTTGAGAACATGGTGTTCCCCACCAAAGAATTTCCAGCCTGACCAGTAATAATAGAAATACTCAGAAAAGATGATGTTTTCTTTGAAAGAGTAAGGCAAATTGCTTCCAAAGAAGAATTGAGATATTAATTTGGACTGCAGTTGACATTTATCACCTCTGTGACAACAATAGCAACATCTTTGTTTGCACTTCTACAGCCTCTGACATTTGCATGCATCAAAAGCTCTTTAAATAGTGAGTCAACATCTTCTGAGGTTTTCAAATGGCAGAACAGAGCAGAAATAGGTGAGGTTTATAAAAAGGCTTCCAAAAAGAGGCAACACTACTATGCAGAAAGTGCAGGCTGTCTGTTTTGTCAGCAGTCTGTGTTGATTCCCACAGCTTAACAATAACTAGCACTGAGACTCGTTTAACTACAAAAGCAAAAGAACTCTGCACGGGGGATCCTCCTGTGGCATTCACTGCAATTAATAACATTAGAGACACTCTATTATTTTATCTTCAGCATTTGTGAAGTTGGAATTGTTACATACTCCCAGGCACTGCTCTGCACCCACTGCCAGGGCACTACTACCCTGAGCTCTGCCATAGTACGTGTAAGAATAACAAGACAAAGCAATGAATTTTTGCATTCTGTCTTCTCTACACCTCTAGACTAGAAACATACCTAGCAAGTAACATTTAAATTTATTTAAATGCTATTCTTGGTGCATTTTTCAGTGTTCAAAGGTGCCAACTCCTGCTTTACGTACCAAGAAGGCACAGCAAAGGGAAATGGCCCTTTTTCCTGTCTGGAATGTTTTGTATCTGTCCAAGAGAAAAAAAAATACCTCTCTCTTTTTTTTAGCCATTTTTTCAGCCTTTCTCTAGACACAAATTATTATTAAGATTTAGCTTAATGTTGACTTTTCTAAGATTTTTTTTCTCATTAGAAAATGGAATGAAACCAGCAGGCAGCCTACAGGTAGCAATGACTTTCAGTGACTGCAAAGTAAATCATGCACAGAGAAGAAATAATATGCTTTGTTTTTCAGTTTCTTTTACAAGTCCTGTCTTGTCTTTTTTTTTCTCTGTTTTTGTGGACAACAAACCTGCCTTTCCTATCTAGCATTACTGATTGACAATGACACAAATCTGGAAAACACATATTAGGTTTTGCAGAAGGTAAGTTAGCACAAGGTAAGATAGCATGCAATTATCATGAATTCATTATTTAAAATCCAAAGGGAGAGGTGCCAGATTTTTTTCTTCGTATTAAAAAAACCTCACAACAAACTATGCCTGTTTTAGGAGTTTATTATTTAAAATCCAAAAGGAGAGGTGCCAGATTTTTTTTCTTCGTATTAAAAAAAACTCACAACAAACTATGCCTGTTTTAGGACTAAGATTCTGACATCTGCATTTTAAAATACTGGGTATCCCAAATTAAGTAAATAATGCAGAATTAACACTTCTGTAAGAGTGGACCACACACAAATCCCAGGTATTACTTTTCTCAGTGCAAACCTGACTTACATAAATATATATCCTATAGAAGCTTGAGGGCAGAACCTGCCCCAGGTATTACTTTTCTCAATGCAAACCTGACTTACATAAATATGTTTCCTATAGAAGCTTGAGGGCAGAACCTGCACAGCAATGCTAAAACAGTACCCTACATGCCAGTTACCAGAGTCAATAATCGAAGGTATTTCTTATTCTATCATTAAAAGGTGATCTGGATTCCACCCAAACTTTATTTTGAGGTTCATCCAGGGTGAAGTGTCTTTCTCAGTTATCATGTGCATCTCTTTTTCTCTAAGAAAACATATTTCTTCCTGAAATACGTGGATGTGCTTTCTAACTTCTTGCAATCTGCCTGATTACACAAGCAGGCTGCATGTACCTTCACTCTGGAACATTTCAACACATCCTTTGGAGTAAGGAAGCCATAGGCAATGATTTATTTGGCCTGTTCCATCCCCAAATATTTTAATTCGGGAGTAAATGCTGTCACTACAGTTTATTGTCTTGAAGTTTATTTTCCTTAGCTTGTTTGCCTTGAGTTTTGCAGCAGTTTGGTGGCTCTCTTGTTCCTCTGGCTTCCATTTCCTAGGACTTGGTTAATAGAGCAGCTCAGAAGTGAGGGCACTGGGCCCATATATGCCTTTCTAATGCAATTGTAGTGGTTACAGAGGTAACAGGTAACTGGATCCAGCCTAGCCCTAATCACTGGCCACCATCCTCCCTCCAGATGTCACCTCTTGTCCTATCAACCTCTTCAAAAGTTATTATGTAAACTCCTTAAAATGTTTCAGTTAAAATAACCTGGATCAACCAAAAATTGCTGTTTAAGGTAATGCAGCTGACTATGGTTGATACTCATAGGGAGGTTTCACACCTGCAGCTGGCTTGTACGTTTTGGGGAGGCAGCAATGTTAGCTGGCAGGGGGAAAGGTGCTGCACAGCTTCTAGGTGTGGGATGACAGAAACAGACAATCACAGCATAGCTGGGGGTGGAAGGCATATCTAGAATTTATCTGGTCCAACCTCTTGATCAAGCAGGGACACCTAGAGCAAGGTTGCCCAGCATGATGTCCAGGTGGCTTTTGATTATTGCCAAAGAGGGCTGCTCCAGACTTTCTGGACCACTTGGGCCAGTGTTCAGCTACTCTAACATAAAGAAGTGTTTCCTGATGTTCAGACAGAACCTTCTGTGTTTCAGTTTGTGCCTGTAGCCTGTGTCCTGTCACTGAAATGAGCCTGGCTCTGTCCTCTTTGCACCCTCCCTTCAGGTATTTGTATACATAGACAAGATCCCTCTGAGCATTCTCTTCTCCAGCCTTGAAGAAGTTGTAGCTCTCTCAGCCTTTCCTTTCAGGAGAGCAGCTCTAGTCCCCACTTTTGCTTGGAGAAGTCTTTAGCAGCAGCAAAGCTATGCTGTTTGTACCTTTGTCATTTATTGCTCCAGGCCCTTACCTATCTTAGTGGCCCTTTGAGGGCCTCTCTCTAGTATGTCTCTCTTATATTGAGGATCCCAGAACTGCACCCAGTTCTCTGGGTGTAGCCTCAGCAGTGCTGAATGGAGGGGAAGGATGTCCTCCTTCAACCTGCTGGAAACACTTCTCCTAATGCAGCCCAGGACAGAGTTCACCTTCTTTTCTGCAGTGTGACATTGCTGGCTCATGTTCAACTTGATGTCCACCAGGACTTCCAGGTCCTGCTCTGCAAAGCTGTTTTCCAGCTGGTCAGCTCCCAGCATGTACTGGTGCATAAGAATATCCTGGATTATTCCTTTTCAGGTGTAGGACTTCACACATCCCCTTATTGAACATCACAAGGTTCCTGTCAGCCCACTTCTCCAGTGTATTGGAGTCCCTCAGGATGTCAGCAAGACCCCCTGCACATCAGGGGTTCAGAGAAGTTATTTCTTTAGCTGTCATGGCTGGGGCCAGAAGACATACATCTGCAATGTGCAATCTGCAATTCCAGTGCCATTCCTAATGTTGTCATTTATTCTCTGGGTGCCTTCAAGTGGGTCAGTTAATTCTGTACCCTTTGCTGGGTCTGTTTTCTCTGTATTACACACTCTATAATGGAGTCTAACAGGTATTTAAATGTGCTTTTGTTTGTATGAGACATTCTAGCAATTAGTTAGGGTATGCTTACATCAAATAATATAACTGGCCCATTATTACAGCAGCCAGAGGTGAAAATAACTTTTTTCCTCATTAATTCATTTTTTTGCCAGTTGGAGTTGATGAGACAAGGGCTGTGATCCTTATTAATTCAGTTTTTTGCCGGTTGGAGTTGATGAGACAAGGGCTGTGAGAAGGATTTAGGGGCAGCAAAGTCTCAGTGACCTGAACCAGGCCTGCCACCCACCCGACTGTCTTGCCAAATATCATCAGTGTCATGAACTGCAGCTTCTCCCGCACGGGTTTCATAGGTTGTGAGGCCCAGCACTTGCAGCCAGAGAGGTGCAGCAAGTTTCACTAATCTCCATGCCCATCCTTTGAGCACAATTTGGGCAGAACACAGAGCTGTGCTCCCAGGATATAAAACAAAGCCATGTCACTTCTTGTGGCACTGCCCTGAACCAATCCTTCATGCAGTGACTTTTACATTTTCCTTCCAGGCCACCAGCTGTCAGATGGTAACAATTTCCATCCACTTGCTGACGTGAGATGGTTTTGAACTTTAATCCAGTCCATGTCTTAACTGTGGTGGCAAACACTTTTTAACTAAAAAGAGCCTTCAAAACAATTTGGAAAAAAAAAAAAAAAAAAGAAAAGAAAAACCAAAAGAAAACCAGCAGCCCCAAAACAGCCCTTGCTAGCAGCACAGCTTTTTTAACAGGCTTGACAGATGTAAACAGGCTGAGCAGTCACATGAAGGAAGGAAGAAGCTATTGCGTGACTGAAGGAGCTCGTGGATGCTGTGACTGAGGCACCTGGACAATGCTCCACATGACCACCCTACCAGAGGCCACTGCCTGCCCCAGAGAGCCTGCAGTCTGTGCACTCACCATGAGGCACAAGATAGATGCCGACTGATGAGGGAACACAAGGAAACAATGAAACAATGATGGTCAGCATGAGAAGCAGTAGTCTCATCATTAAATCATCTCCATTTACTTTCCTAATATGCTAACATTTTCTGCCACACACAGATCTCTTCCTCCCAGGCAGTACTGAGTGCCTTCAACTCCCAGGGAAGTCTGTAAGTATGGAGAGACGTCAGCATCATGCATGAGGTGCTTAGTATTGTGCATGGCAAAGCCTGGAGAGTCAAATCTTGGCTACTTTACATACTCTAGCTTAGAGCAACAGTCACCTCTGTAATGGAAAATTATTATAATACAATAATACAGCTGGAAAGAATTTGCCATGTTTCTTGGACACAAACAATAGTAGTTTCTTTGTCAAATATATATGGGTAATAGTTAAAATGTTGCTCCTGCTACACTTCTGAGGATAATTCCTTTCTTAAAAGTTGGACATTGACAGCAGAAAAAAACCCATTGCCATTTTCTGTATGGATCTTTTCTGCTTGGGAGGTGGACAAGTCACTGCAATCTCTGGGTATTTGGGTTTGTTCTTTCCATGCCTTCCAAGCAACTAGTTGCTTAAATTTTCTTCTCCTGAGTGGTGCTCACCATGGGGACTGCACAGGTCAGTCAGTCTTCTGTGTTCTCCCTGATGCCTGGTGACACCCTCTTGTTGCAGATATGCTGGCTTCATCTTCTACCCATGACCTGGATAGTCTCATTTCCTTGCTGGATAAATTTGGAGTGTTGAACTCTGTGGCAAACCTCAGAATTTGTAATAAATTGATTCTACTTAATACCTAGCCTTTTTCTGCAGTTGTTGCCATTGTCTGTGCCTTTGGTGGATCTGTTAATAATAGGGCTTAATCAACTATAGCAACTCTTGATTCAAAACTAAATGGTTTCAAATTAATTTGAATTATAAAGATTACCCTTAGGAAGGAAAAACGTGGCAAACTCCACAGTCTTCTGCACTAACTGCACCTTTCGGAAATTCCCAGAGCCTTAGGAAGGAAAAATGTGGCAAACTCCACAGTCTTCTGAGCTAACTGCACCTTTCGGAAATTCCCAGAGTTGCTGATTCACTGGAATGACAATTACCCCCCTGCTTCTCCCCCCTGCAAGCACACAGTTTTACAGGAAACTTAATAAAACTCAGTTTGCTAACAACAGTCATTAGAACTTTACTGAGATTGCTCACACTGATTATAATCTTTGAAAAGTAAATTATTTTTTTCATTACAATGGGATTTCTCTGCTTATTCACCCCTACCAGTTGCAAAGGGAACCTACCTTGAGTAAGGGCTCTGAACCCATCTGTGCATCACTGATGTCACTGGGAATTTTCCTGTTGGGTTCAGTGGGAGCAAGGTTTATAATATCCTGAAAAGTAATGGTAACAGATTTGGCACCCATTCTCTCATTTCTTGAGCATTCAATTTCTAGCAACAACAATAGTTTTAATTCCGAGTTGCCAGGATTTATTTTTTTTAATTACATATATTATGAGTCAAAGGATGTTGGATCCAACACTCCAAGGAAACAATGGGGACAGATCCTTCAGCCTGGCTAAGTGTCTTTTGTGTCCCTCTGTGTGGCTACTTTAATTTATACCAGAGGCTAGCCATATACACATGCATACACATATAAACACATGAGACCCAGCAAGGCTGAAAATCAAGACAAAAAGGATGGTTTACAAACTCTTTTAAAGACCCAGCAAGCCTGAAAATCAAGGCAAAAAGGATGGTTTACAAACTCTTTTAGCTTGAGTTTTAACATACACACACACATACACACACAGCACAGAGGGGGGGAAATTTTAATAGCTAAACAGAAAAGGAAAATAATTGCTATTTAAATATTAGAGTAGTAGATAGCTTGAGGATACTAGAAAGAAAGTAGGTGGCAAGAGAGTATTTACAGTGGTAACAGAGAATGGTCAACGCTTCAGTGCTTTGCCTGACTGATTCAGTTAACACAATTTACTCACACATATTTTTGACTGTAATGACCCTCCCTTTTCATTACTTTCCACTCTTGAGCTACTTTCTTTCCTGTGTTTATATTCTTACTCTGTTAAACTGATTAGTTTTCCTGGCTGTTAAGCTACAATGCATTACATTATAACCTAGTGCTATACCCTATGTATTTGTCGTAAGTATGTAAAATTTGGTAGGAAAGCAGTATTTTCTACAGAGAATAAAAGCAGAATTCTTAGCTCCCTGATAAAATCATACTTACATACATCAGAGAGTTACAGTCTATCATTAGTATTAATCAAATGCCCTTTCTTTCTTTGAATTAGGAAAGCAAAGAATTTTGTCCATTTTTGGGAGAAGGACATTTTTCAAGCTGGAAAAGGCTGGCAGAAACCATAGCTCAACTCAAACCACTTTTGGGAAATTCCCAGAATGTTGAATCACTGGGGTGGGCAATTACCACCCTCTTCAGCTGAACAATCTAAGGGAGAAGAAATGTATGCATTCTTAAATAAAGGAAATGCAGCTTTACTGTGAATGTTTCTTTTGAGAGCAATTCCGGATAACTCATTTTCTGTCCATAATGGGTTTGGGTTATTTTCCTCTTAACCTCGCATTCACCAGAAACAGAACTAACCACAGAAATTTCAAGAAGTTTATCATTGATCCCATACTTTCCCAAACCAAAACACTTTCTGCACTTTCCATCCCTGGGACCCAGCTGCTGGTAAGAGCGTGTGATCTAACTCTTCTATCGTGTAATCCCTTAAGCATATGCATTATTGCACTACCTGAGGAAGCCTAGTAAATCCAGACATCTCAATGAAGCCAACCACTTGAGAGCCAGCAATTTTGGGGCCCCATTTTCTGGAAATATTTAAAACTATATCATGCTGAAAATCTAATATATTTTTCATATATGTCTACCACTCTCCTTAAACAGGCAAAAATGGCCAGTGATTTAGAGAGTGATTCCTTTGGAAGGGTGAGTTCCCATTACAGTGTTCCTCCAAAGAAGTCCTCAGCAGTGGGAGCAACTCTAACTTTTAATTTGAGTTCAACAGCCCTATCCCGTGAGACAGCAAGTGCACATTCCAAACACAGTAGCAAATGGCTAAATCTTGACATTTTTCTCAGGCCTCAAAAGTCCTAAGAATATTCCCCTTTCACTGGTCCATCGGATGTTACAATTTTTAATCTTCCTGTGGTCCTCCAAACCCAAGTGATCAGGCCAAACCAGCAAGAAGGGTCTGCCCAGAAGACACGGCCAATGTGTTGATGCTGCCCCTTGCTAAAGGATCCTTTCCTAGAGAGCAAGCCTTTCTGTAGAGACAGTGTTTTAATGGGAAATGTTTTGCTGTTCTGCAATACACAGTCACCACTTTGATGGAGGGGTACTACATGCCTCCAGCCCCCATCCTGCCACACATTTGGAGCTTTATTAAAATGGAGAGAAGCACAGGGGAAGTTATAACTCAGGACAGTGTAGAAAGAAAAATTTGGGAGAATTTCACCTCTACATTTTCCAAACAAAAGCAAGCCAAGCATAGAAGGTCAAGAAATTAAAGCAATATTATTTCGCCATTGATTTTTGCTTGCCTCTTACTCAGCCAGTTTCTTTCATGGCCTTCATTGTAAATTTCTTACTCAATTCCCCTCTAATCTCCACACCTCCTAGATTAGAGACTGTGTGCTCAGCACTTCTCTGATGCCCTTCCCACATGCCACTTGCTGGGCGTTGGGACAATGTCAGCAACAAGCTGCTCACCTGTGAGTGAGCTGCATTCCCAGGAGAGTGTCTGCCTGGCCTGTTGGACCAGGGCACTTGCTTTCCTGCAAAAAATCACTTCTCACAGTGCCCTTGTTTTTCATTGCTGCTTGGGAGCTGCCAAGAGGTGCATCTCACAGATGTGGTGCCTGTCCTGAGGAGTTGGGAGTGTTGCACCAGCTGATTGACACAAGAGGTGTGACCACAGTCCCTGTCTGTGACCAAGTGATCAGTCAGAAAGCAAACCAGGCTCTGTTTCTCTCACAAAGTGTCAGGTACAATTCCACAAACCAGCTGAGAAAGGATCCCATGCAGAGCCTCTTGCCCTTCATCTGAAGGAGATATTCCAGTACCTTCAGAGCACAGTCCAACTCACCCTGCCTCAGACAGGTGTCTCATGGAAGAAGGACCAATCTTTCTTCAGAGGTATTCATTTCCCTCCGTTTATTGGAGACAGAGTGCCTGGACAGCCTCTTCAGAAGGGTCCCACCTTTTTGGACTCATGATGCAAATATATTAGCATCAGTGTGGGTGCAGCTTAGAACGAAAACAGAGGTGGTGGTGGTTTTTTTCCTGGGCAGTCTAGTTTTGCTTTGCTTTGAAAGAACCAGTATTGCAGTAAGACACTTCAGTGTGTGGCAATACAATGAGATAGCCCCACACCTAGTCGACTGAAAGTACTTGGCATTTAGCCCAGTGACTGGCAACATCCCTTAGGTGTGGTGATATCTCTCAGTATCGCCCCACCCTGACATGTCCAGCATTTCATTAAGACAAGCATTAAGGCTCAATTCTACCAGCCTTACAATGAGTAAGCGTGGCAGGATCTAGGGCTAAGTGAATGAATATTGCCATAATTGCGGCAGTATTTGTAACCTTATTATGCCAGTGAAAACTCCACAATCAGAGCTTTGAGAATAAGGATCTAATTGGCTTGAAATAGTTTCAGTCTAATGACCTCTTACCAGAAGCTCAACAGTGCATTAAGATTTATACCCAGGGTTGGTTAGATTAGTTTCAATTTCAGGTAGTGGGTATCTATCCAATTACTCTCCTCCTCGCTCAGGGTAGAGCACATGGCATTCCTTCTGCTACTTGATATGCTAAGCAGCATGTGAGTTGGCAAGTTGGGCTGAAAAGCAAATTAGCATTATGCAAACTGCAGGATTCTGGCACTTACATTAGGATCAGTGATCTGGCAAGAAATCCTGCCAAGCTACCAAGCTTTCCTGAGCCCAGAGAGAGCTGCAAACCCTAATCCAAGACACCAGCTGACAATAAGAAAACAGAACAATAAAGAGGTTGTGGGGGAGGGGGAACAAATTCTTAATTGTCTGGTGGGAGACCTAACTCTTGTATTACAGTGAAGGAAAAGAGAGAGACAAACAGAAAGGTTAGTGATGGAAATGTACGAGAGAAAGGGAAAAAGAGGGATAAAGGAACGAAAGGAAAAAGAGGAAAGGATGGAAGGAAAGAAAGAAGGAAGTAAGGAAGAATTATGACTGCCCCACAGCTGGCAGTGCTGGTACCCTATCTGTTTGTGGCTTCCTGTCTGCTGGCATTGTTGCCTGGCATTGAGCCAGCAGAGCAAAGAGAGGTAAACCCATTTTGCCACGAAGATGCCCTCAGTGAATGGGCTCATCTCTGTGATGGATCAGCAAGGGTGTTGGTCCTCATTCCCTTTTGCTGTCTCTCTGAAGACATTGGCAGCTGCTGCAAGAGTGGCAGACGACAGCAGGGCAGTAATACCTTAAAGCACTTCAGCCGGATTCATCAGAATTCATCTGTCTTTGTTTAGGTTTCTTTTAAGGCATTCACTGGTAAAGATTTTTTTTTTTCAGGTGTTGTAATAAGCTATTCCCAGTGCTTTTGTCTGGTCTATGAAAGTAGGACAAGGTCCATGATTCTTACATCTTAGTTTGGATGGAAGGGAGAGGGGAAACTAGAAGAAAGTGTGCAGCAGTACCTAAGCCTCAGTGAAAACAAGAGGGAGTTGTGCACCCGTCTGTGACTGTGTGCCTTAGAAATAATTTCTGTATTTCAGCTTCAATAGCTATGCTTTTGTACAGCAGACAGTGCCCACCCCTCTCTGTACTAACACTGTACACATACAGCAAAAAGGCTGTGTCAACCCTCAAAGCCCCTTCACAGTTCTTAGATGGTCAAATATGCCTTAACCACATTAGGGTCACATAGGTTTTAGTTGTAGTTTTATGCCATCAGTTGCAAGAGATTGTGCTCTAATTGCACAAACACATGTTGCATTATGAAAGAATTTCTATATTCTTTTAATAAAGATGGCTGGGGTTTTGTTTTTTTTTTCATGGGAAGAGATATAATCTAGCTGTATAAGTACTTCTAAAGCATTTGGTAATGATTCTTCACCTTAATGGGGGAAAGTACATAGAATTTGTAGCTGTGCTGAGAATAAGACGTAGTCTGAGAAAGATATTCCTAAATCACAAGGTGATCAAATACAGCATTGTAACAGAAATAGGGGCCTCTTTGCTGGAGTATTTTAGCAAGCTACTGCACTGTAGGACTGTATATACTTGACCTTTGAGAATCATTGGCTTTCACCTGGCTCTTGGTTTTATCTGTGTATAGGCTGTAGAGAAAAGGCAATGGGTTGAGCCCTCTGATCCCATACCTCTCAATGGCCATCAAAGTTCACTAGTTATCTCTACACTGAGCTCCATAAATTGTGCATTTACCTCTTGACCAGTCCAAGGTCCTTTATTTTCAGTATTTGTTTTGCAAATGTTTCAGTTCAGTGTGTTAACATTGGAACATGAGACACAGATTTTCAGCCTGTTAGCATTATGAGGACCTGGCCCAGTGCTGCAAACCCAGTAGGCAGAATGTACCAGCCCTTTGAGGGTTTTGTGTGGAAGTCATTAAACCAAGGCAGGAGGATTGCTTTGTTTACTTCATTAAGTCTGTAGTAGTTAGTTTCATTAGTTTCCTCTGGACTTTCATTACAGTAGAAAGAAACTGAGTCAAGTTCTGGATTTCCATTTCTTACAAAACAACTGCACTTGCTTTTATTTCAGCTGGATACACAGTTCTGCATCTGCTACTCCAGACTCTTTCAAGTAAACTGACAGAGAAGCTCTAGATTTAGACAGACTTTTCTGCTCTTTTTTTTTTATTCTGATGGTAGGACTCCCTAAACAGCATCCAGAGAACAAGGACCAGCCTTTGATTTCTGTGCCTTCTGTTTGCTGATCAGAACCCCAAACAGGGATCACAGGAAATCAGGTGCACCATGCCACAGCTGCATAGCTGCAGCAATACCACTGGAAGAAAGTTGACGGGTTTATTCCCTGTATCTAGGTCACAAGGTCAAAACTAATTTGAGTATGCTGAGAGGGGAGGTAACTCAAGTGCCTCTGGATAATATGATTTCATGATGGCAGGCAATCTTCCAGATTGAATTTAGTTTCTTAAGAAATCCTGGCTGGCAATCAGGTACATGTTTCCATAGCTCCTCCTCACAGCAGAGCAAGTTGTGTTTTGAGCTTTTGAAAAAATCTAATCCTTTCCATCCAGGTGAAACAACATAGCATCTTCTCTTGGCTTCCTCCATTACTAAAGAGGCTCTACATGCCAGGTAACACCAAGTCAGCGGTTTGACCATCTCTGTCTCTGACCTTTCAGGAGACTACAGGCAAGCTGATCCTCTACACTGTTTCCTCTACCACACACTGGTTTCTCTATTTACATCATAACCTCTTTGTGCAGCGTAACTGTCTAGCACAATGGGGCCCTCAGTGGGAACCTCAAGGTATTTCCATTGTAAGAATAACAAACAACAGAAAGGAAGAAGAACAAAAAAAAAAACCATTATGAATACAAGAATAGGTTCAAACCCTAACTGAAAAATTTCAGAATTTGGGACTTTTCAAAACTGGAAAGAGAAACAAATGGAGTATCTAACACTGGCTTTTATCTAGAACAGAGATGTGCATCTCCAAGAATCATGGCACACATTGTACCTATTGCTTCTATTGTTAGAATATATCAAGTGATGGTACAGTGCAATTCTAGAATTTGTAGCACATCTAGTGTTGTCACAATCACATGTTACATTTTGCTTTGCAGTCTTCTGCACAATATTAATATTTTTAAAATCCAGTTAGGAGCTTTTACTCCTTCCCTACAAATGATTTATTTGTTTTCTTGGAACAATAGATTACATTGTTTTTCTCCTTTGGAGCTTTCACTTTGATGTGTCAGCTTTGACTGCTAGAGGAAATGTTGTGGACCAGAAAAGGAGCCTTGCTGTGGTCCAACTTCACTGTAAACAGCAGGTGCAGCAGCTGCTGCAGGAAAGCCACTTGTTTTCCTGCTCCTTTTCAGGGATGAAAGAGGGGGATGTAGCAACTTATTTTTCTGGAAAATCTGAGACATAGGAAACAAAAATAAAGACACAGTTTGAAGTGTTTCCTTTATTTGTCAAAAGTCTCGACATGCAAAATAAAGAACATGTAAATAGTGTACTTGAATATGTAAATACTGCGTGCAAGTATGCAAATATTCCACCTGGATATGATAGGCTTGGTGGTATCTGTAAATCTGAGCGCACCAGGCCAAACACTCAGCCGAGCTATAATTTGAATTGTCTCCTTAGCTGAGCCAAAGCAATTTTCATGAGCAGTTATGTGGTGGCTTCTTACAGTGACGTGCAGAGGTGTAACAGTCATTTCTCTTCCATACAATTTTAAATGGAAGGATGTAGAAGAAACTGTGCTTGCAAATACAGGTACTTCTCATGTTCAGAACACACTGTTAATTAATAAGCACTTAATTGTGTGTGTTTCTCATAAAGATGCCTGGGGCAAGCTGTAAAGTTGTGTGCAAATCCCTGTGTGTTCATACTGACCCTTGCTCTGGAGCCACAGGAACAGTTCTCCTAGCACTCTGGACAAGATGGGCTATGGCTTGCCATGCTTCTTACAAGTCCACAGCACTCCAGGTTCAAAGAGCACCTACTTAAATCACAAGTTTTTCCAGCACTTGTACAGCAGCATCAAACTTCTGTGTTGCCTCATAATTCCCAATAGCTGAGTTTAGCAGGAGAGCTGGTCTTTAAGATATCAGTCAGTCACTGCCAGCAGAGGTACTCTGAGTCAAGTGCATTCAACTTCCTTACTCCTAGCTATGGGAAACAGGAGAAATTTTTGTGTAGGAGCTCATCTATGAATTCTGCTACAGTGTTGGTCCCAATATATCTTTTTTTTCCTCCATGAAACAGTTTCACAAACAATGCATCTGGGATTTACATGGATCTGTGCTGAATATAATCTTTCTCACCTATGCTAGAGAAAACAGAGCAATATTTCTGTAAATAGCTTCATCCCTTGCTGCTAAGAGCTCTCACTTGCACAATATGTAGTAAAGAGAAGACAGGCAGTTACCTCTGCAGTATTTAATGAGCATTTGGCAGAGCTGCTAAAGCTATGGTGCTTCATTTCATCAAACGAAGCATTGAAGCCAGAGAGAACAAAGTGGGAATGGAAACACTGTGTGACAGTCATACAGGCTCTCCTTCTTGCACTCCTTCCCTCTGCTCTGGACAGCCAAAATCCTGGCTCCATCAGACATACCAAGACTACATTTTAAACAGGGATGTTAATCCTACTCAGAGCAGGATTATCTGCCCCTGAAGTCTCTGAATGCCAACCAGATGTTGTTGTGCAGCTGGCAAAATGCCCAAAGCAGCTTTTAAATTCCTTTTTCTCTTTTAAGATGGAGTTCTCTTTTACCCGTAAGCAATATGCTCTGGGAATCTCAAGGGATTATAGATCCATCACAGTAGATGGCTCATTTTCACCCACTTGTAGTCTACTTATGCCAATCAAAAGTCTCTCAGACTATAACTGCATTAATAAACTAAGGAGGTGTACTGGCACAAGGCTATCCCCACATTCCTTTAGTGTGCTTCAAAGTCTGGTTCTGGCCCTCCCTGACACTTCCAGGCGGTGTTCAGGGGTCAGACCCATGGGCTGTCATTCCCCATGGCAATTTGGTTCTGGTTACTCTGTTCTTCTGGAAGTAAAAAGCTGAGAAATATGGAAATAAGCAGTAGCATCAGAGCTTGGCATCAGAGACAGAGAATAGTCGTTGATTGATCTTACTTACTACTGTAGATGTAGCTCCATTGCTTTCACCGAGCATTGGATTGTTCACAGAAAAAGACATAAATAGATTGTAAATGTTAAAGACACTCAACCCAGAAAATTGGTTAAACTGGAGGTAATTAGATCCCAATAAGAGCATGTAGTGCTCCATGTCCATACCAGTTCATTTATCATCTCTTGAAACCTTGTATCTCCAAAGGGATGCCTGTAGTGTAACTAAATGAAGGATCATAAGTTACAGATCAATTTTCCCCACATTTCAGGCCTCTTGTGGTAAAGGGATTGCATCTCAGAAGCAGATTTTGAAATGGAACTTGGTGGTAGATGATTTCTTACCAGGTAGTTTTTCTTGTCAAATGGTTTAAACAGCATCTTGTAATCATCTCTGTACTTCAACCTCTTCTAAACAAACCATTTTATGCACACTTCTGGCTGAACTTATGCCATCTAAGTACAGGTTTCCCCCACTTAATCATGTAAACAAAGAGCCATATTTCTGAACTGATTACCACAGACCTCACCTTATTTTCCAAAGCTCACTCAATCACTCAACATACCCTCTTCTATCTTCTTTTATTTCTCCACCAATCACTCATTCATCCATGACTCGCAGTCTTTTCCATCCTTTCCAAATTGCAGCTTTTTGCTGACACAGCAGCCTACTTAGATAATGAAAATCAAATTGCTGTAATAAGATAATGCCATGCTTTTCACTAAGAACAAATAGCAGCAGAACTTAGAAGAAATCTGGAGGATTAGAAGCAGTGATGTTATTATTGGTTAACTTCAAATGCCTGAGACAATCTGCCAAATCTTCTGAGTGTGCCTCACATGGTTAAATTATCCTGAGATACTTTGTGCTCCAAGAAGTTAACAGAGTGGCCTCAGGTAAAGAAGTGTCTTTCAGCACATATAGAAAAAACCCTGAAGAGCCCTTGATGTAAGGAGAGTGTTGAAACACATAGCTTGAGCCAAAGAATGTATCTGTAAAACAGAAACAAATCTAATTATAATTCTATATCTAAGATACTTGGAGATGTTTTTACAGCAATATTTAAACCACTGATTTGTAGTGAAGGATCATAAATATTTGGAGAGGGTATCTGAAGTCCTGCAGTAATCAAGTGCAGACTTTAGAAATCCTTAGCAGTTGTTCAAATTCCTTTGTAGGGCTGGATAGCAGCTCTTGATATGAAGTGGTGTTATCTTTGACTGCTTATGTACCTCTTGTCTATACTTAGTGTGTTCAAGGCTGAAGATGATCCCCCCTCTCTCACCCATGTTAAGAACCCTGGCAGTATCTAGGCTCCTGCAGAGCTTTCAAAGCTTTTGGTTCTCCTACCATTTGCAAAAGCAAATCTATGCTGCTGAATTACAGAGGTGATTTCCCAGTCTGACTGGTCACAAGCAAGACCAATGAGAAATGTCTGTCCAGGGTCACACTTCAATGCTCTCTCTGATTTTGCACACATTATTCAAACTGGCACTGTTCTCTGCATTGCTGATGGTTTTGTGTCAATGAATGAAAATGAGGTTGCTGACTAAAGTGCAATACTGGACATACTCTTCCATTACAAAGTGGATTTTGTCTTTTCTAGACATACAGTCTGGTTCTCAGACCACTTACCATGCTGAATAAAATGGAGCAAGGCAGCACTTAAATGAAGAAAATAATGAGGCATTCCTAGAGTAGAATAAAGTCTACCTCATTCTAAAACACTGTCCACGAGAATAAGACAGGGCTCTATTCAGACTACTTACTGAAGAGATGTTATTTGTCTTACCTCAGTTGAAATATCTCAAAGTCAGTTGCTTACTCTAACACTAGTCATGTAATAGTCAATTGAAAGAGAGAGGAACCTCCAGGGGGCAATTCACCCCAGAGATATTTTAGATACTGATCCTAGGGTGGGATAGTAAAAGCACCCTGGATAATCATCTTTGATTTAAACAGCTAGAGATGTCTGAATTTGAACAGGTGACTCCCATCCTAAGCAGATATCTAACAGCTGGAATGACTCATCTTCCAAGTGGAAGGATTGAGTCTGGGACAACTTTTCTCTGTGGATTGGACAGGAGAGCCATGAGCATTATTTGTCTTTCAAACTTCAGCTCCATGAAGGCATGGCTGATATAGGGCTTTTAGGGTAAATCATATTCTCACCTTCAACCAGCATGTAGAGCTCCATCTGCAGTAAAGAAATATAGTCTGGAAAGGTAGCGTAAGAAACCTTGCCCAAGCTCCCCCTAAACAATCCAGCAAGCCAGAGCTCTCAAGGCTGTCCACACAAAAGTAGCTTGCAAGGTGAGAAACAGGTCAGAGCTGGAGCAAATGCATTTTGCTCTCAAAGAAATGTGTAAGCTATGGTCCCAGAAAACAGGCACAGGAGTGTGGTGAGCAATTATTATCTCCCAGGTTTCATCCACTGATCTGGGAAACCCTTCTCCAGCAATTTCAGTAGGGAGTCTTGTAGCTCTGCTCAGCTGTACTGATATGTTTATTGTCCCAAGAATATTTTCCTTGCCATAAAGGGAATCCTAAAACATCCAAAAGCATAGTCCTCTATCTGCTTTAAACATGAGTGTGAACGGGAGGCAGACAGTGTTAATTTTTTTTCAATTAAATTATTTTAAATCATTTCATCAATGTGGAGTCTAGTTTTCACTTTCTAACACAAATTTCTAGTAAATGACAAACCTCAGTGAAGTCTCTCCCTTCCCCCTACTGGCTAAAATTATTTGTTGGTTTGTTGGATTTTTTTCACTTTACCTCAAATACACCCAATATAACTAACTCTGTTAACTCACACTTAGGGGAAGAAAAACAAATTGGAGCCACAGAGAAACTTATCTGGGGACTCCAAAATATCTCAATCCCTTTAAGAATAGGAGAGCTTTATAGCTTTATCACAGTGCCTCTCAAATGCTGGAGATGGAATACAGGCCATAGGACCAGCTAGATTTGCAGGGGAGCAATGTGAAGCTGGGAAAACTAAAACTGTATGGGGGAAAATGCTCACAGAATTGTGAAGGAACTGCCAGAGCAAAACGAGACCTCTCCTTTGACTCTAAGGTTGGCTCTCTCGGGTCTCCTTCCTCTGGATGACTCTGTTTCTTTTCACCAACAGAAAATTCTGGCTATTCACTTTCCATGTGCTGCTCTAAGTGTATTACAAGGCAACAGAAATGAGAAAAGGTCCCCATGGTACATTATGGATTTCAGAATTCTCACAGCTGTCACCAGCCAAAGACTGCTTTACAGATTAAGAAAGAAAAGTAAGCTATTAAAGAAAAGGAATGTTTTGGCTAGGGTCAAAAGAATGAAATCAGTATCACCCACCTCTGTGGCCCTGACCCTGTGCAGATATATGCACATGCTTCATTTCTCATACTGTGGGTGCTCCCAATCACTGCCATGCACATGAATCAGTGTTTGCAGAGCCACAGTCAATCGTTTGCAAAATGAAAGTTCTAGTGAAGTCCAATCCAAAAAAATTATGACTCACCTAGCATATTCCCTAAATAAATATCCCATAATATTTAGCCAGTATTGGAGGTTGATATAGTGAACTCTTGCACAGACCTAAGCCCTTGAAAAGTTTTTTCCAACCTGTGGCTGCCTCTTGAAGCCTCTACACTCTATTTGGAGATCTCTTTCTAGGCCAGAGTGTCAGCAATGTTTCCCTGCTATGAGTACACTCCAATAGAAACTAGGTATTCACAGGACAGTCAAAAATTCACATTGTTTAATTATTTTTTCCCAAGCTGAAATAGAGACTAAGTTTTTTAAACTGGTATTTGTGGTGAACCAATGCACTGAGGTTTAGACACGCCTTGGCTAGTTAATTAAAGTCCTCTAAAAAGAGGCATTTGCTGCTCAAAAGTAACACACCAGAGCTACATGCCTTGGCTAGTTAATTAAACTCCTCTAAAAAGAGACATTTGTTGCTCAAAAGTAACACACCAGAGCTACACAAGGACAAGGGAACAAT
The DNA here is from genome assembly GCF_000695815.1 of Acanthisitta chloris. Taxonomy (NCBI): domain Eukaryota; kingdom Metazoa; phylum Chordata; class Aves; order Passeriformes; family Acanthisittidae; genus Acanthisitta; species Acanthisitta chloris. Next base: position 162,952 of record NW_008685363.1, read on the forward strand.
ATGCCTCAGGTGAGCATCACTGCCAATTAAAACTGTATGTTTGAGTGTGTATATATATAAGCAGCTCTACTCTGTGGGTGTTTTCTATTATCACACTGATGCCAGCATAGACTTCAAACAAATGCCAACAATGAGCAAGAATTCAAGTCAAAACCAAAGAACATACTTGAAACTAAAATCCATAATTCTTCCCTTTTGCTCAAAAATGCAATCACCTACTACATTAGTACCCTGAATAGAAAATTGACCATTAATTTATGAAGGTTTGCATCTTGGAAAGCTGATTAGTAATGCTACAATACATATAAGCAAGTTTTCTGGTAGGCATCTATATAAATTAAGTTTAAAAATGTGTCTTTTATTTCAAAATAAGGAGACTAAAACATTCTGGGTAAAATCCTGGCCTTTTGAAGCCGCAACTAAAATTCACATTTATCACAGCATGTAGAGGATTCCGCTGAAACAATCTGGGTAAAATCCTGGCCTTTTGAAGGCACAACTAAAATTCACGTTTATCACAGCATGTAGAGGATTCCGCTCCATGTACTTTGTGCATGCCTAGATTTGAATAACATTTTTTCATTTTGCCACTAAGGCAAAGACAGAGGTTGATCCATGATGCTAAAATGGTACCAAGCCACCAGAGCTGAAAAGCAACCAAGAAGTGTCTGCTGGAACATACTGGTGATTGTTTGACAGCTTCACCTATCTGTATCCTGGCAAAGTTTAGTGTGATCTAGTGCTCCTAGCTCTGCTTCTCATCATCAACTGGTATTTCTCTTCACAATAGGTTTAGAACACTGTGTGGCATTAAAATTTGAACAAATACCCCACAGTAAGTATTGAATTTATGAAACCATATGTCTTATTGTAATGAAGTCAACTGTTCACATCATGAAATCATTACCTGTCCTTGAAAAAGAGATTGGATTAGCTACACATATATTTGTCGTAAATATATATTGACTTATTCCATATCCTTACTTAATTTTTGCACATCCTGGATTCTGTCATGGCTTTTTGCACTTATAAAACATAGCTCTTTTCTTCATGCTTCTTTTACAATAAAAGTACAGTCTCTGGCCAGATTTTTGCTGGTGAGAATGCCAATTGCCTACGAAAGAGTCTTCAAACACAATGAACAGGAATGTTGCTTCTCTCAGTCCAAGAAAGCCTAAACTAAGACTTGTCTCATATTAAAAGTACAAGTTATGGCACTATAATAGCATTAATTACAAGGGATAAACTTTTTCTAAATGAAATAAACATTGTCGATATCAAACCATTCATGATCATGCAATTTAGTGACAGATAATATACAATAATTCCCTGGAGGAAAATCATACAAATATAATTAATAAAATTACCAATGTAATAAAGTTCAATGGGAAAAGGTAAGTGATATTGAAATCTATGAAGTTTGCATTGAAGGTGCAGTTGCAGTGCCTATTACACAGCATAGTGGAGAAATTACAAAAGGAAGGAGGCAAGAGACATTGCAGCTATTTTGCACGTGAGGAACAGAAGAATCAGCTCACAGCCAGGGACACAGGAGGGAACTGAGACCTAAGGATCCTCTCACATGTAATCATAAAGCTATTCCTCCTCAGACCTCCTGTCTAGCACTTTCCTAAGAAAGTAGCTTACTGGCACAAAGGGCAGCTGCAAGGAATCACAGAGGAGAGGCAGCCTGGGCTTCCCAAGCCCCAGTGGAGCATTTCCCAATACATTCACTGGAACTGTGAGCTGCAGCTCACTCTGTGGAATGTGGCCAGAGGGACAGGCTTGGTGTCTTGTCTGGAGTTTCTTCAGAACAACCAATGTAATAGCAATGATGATAATAGTGTATCTGAACAGGACAGAGGTTAATTTATTTCTGTTAAGAGGTATATACCTTAGCATAATGAAACAATTATGAATACCATTTTTTCCCAAATCAAGATAAGAGCAGATTGGAGTGAGAATCTAGCAGCCACATGGGTAAGGAAAACAGCCTACTAAAAATGTGGGAACAGGAGGTAACGTGGTCCTTTCATCTCCCACTCACTAATTACGCATGAATATAGGCCCAGGACAGTTTGCACTACAGGCAATGAAAAGTATCCTGTGAACTTCAGTGACCTTGGAGCAGAATTCTTGGAGCAAAGTAATCCATGTGACAGCTTGAATCTATTGATGATTCTGCCATTTTCTAGGGTGAACCCACAATGGAGACAAAGATTTTCAGTCAGAGAGAGGAAAGGAGGTAGACTGAACTTTTTGCAGTTGGAGGCTATTCCTCACATACAGAAGCAGTAAAAAGTGAAAAAAAAGGGCCATGAAGGAAAGAGACAAAAGATTCAGACATTATATACCTGAACTGTGATTGCTTTGTGCTGGTGCCCTTTTTGACATGTTGCACAGTGCTTTAAGAAGGATGCAGAGATGTGATAAAACAGATGCAGCAGATGCAGGAAATATAGCACTTCTCACAGGACAGACTTTTGGGGGTAATTCAGTTTATTAATGGCATGTATTATGGAATAATAAGTTGCAGATGATCATTAAAACTTATCCTTAACAGACATTCCTTGTGTATTCATCTTTTGTTGTTTCCATAGCAGGGATGAGAGAAATTTGTGCAGCTTGAGACTTTTGAGTTCCCAGGGCTCATATTTGCATTTTTAACTTGTGATTTAAAAGCAAGGATTATTTTTAAGAATGGTTTAATTAAAAAATAATAGTGAAATAATTCTATCACATGAAAAGCCTGTGATGTGATGTATTCCAAGGATAGATTTGGCTCTAGGAATCTCATCCTCTTATTGCCCTCATTTTCCTAACAACTCTAGTGAAATGGCTAATTTCTACTCCTATTAGATATTCATTGCTTCCTCGGAGAAAGCACTGCAGCTTTTAATCTTTGTCTTGCTGTCTGTCCAGTCTCAGCACTGGCAATTTAGAAGGTGATCCAATGGCTCTCCCGTTGATCCCATCAGGAATCTCCATGCTATTTGCAATCAGAGACAGCCAAAGTGCAGATAAAAGCCTACCAGGGAAGCTGCAGTATCTGCAATATTCTATAAAAATGTGATTCTTTACTCTCTCCCTGTGTGGAAAGCAGTCAGAACAGGAGACGTGCCATGACCAATGAAAGGGCAAACATGAAAGTATGAGATGTATAAAGGGAGGGATAAAGGCTGTGAATTTACAAGTAGAAGAAAAATCCTGGCCATAATCTGGAGCAAAGGCATAAATAACAACAAGGTGAAGAAGTCTGTATCAATTAAACTTTGTCACTCTAGACCCTGGAATGAAGGATGATGGCTTTTGGTGATGTCTAAGCAAAACTCCAGATTGGAGCCTAAAATGACAGGAATGTTAGCAAATAAGTGAGGAATTAATTTGGGAAGGAGGAAAAGAGGTGGATCATAATATTTCCTTTTCTATCAGACTTATCAGCAGCTGAATATGAAGTCATGTGCTACAACTCAAAGGACAAAAAACATTAACATGGACAGAATGAAAACTATTGCCAAGGGGGATTTGGGATTTGCTGTCACTGAGAGCTTTTAAGGGTAGCTTAGACTTTTTAAAGACTAGATTAGACTGTCTGTCCAGACTAGCTTATGTTGTAGGTGTACTTTGACCAGGGGCAACCTAAGCCACTAATGTTGTCTTCAGACCACTTGGGATCTCTTACAGGCCTGTCCAATTATTCTGTACAATGGAAGTGCTGTGCAGGACGAGATGAGGTAGGTCCAGGCAGAACTGGGGAGGTGGCATTTGTAAAGAGAATATAATGATGGGGGTTGATACACTAGCTGAACACCACGTTGCTAATGCCATGTGTGTGTCACCAAGTACATTGCTGGTAACATTCAGTGCCAGGCATCCCTGATGCTAACAAATGAAATGCGTGAGGCCAAGGAGGTGGCTTTGCAGACAGAGTAAACAACAGCAACAAATGTGATCGAGGCAAAATGTAAATATAACGGTAACCACTGTCAGTGCCATATTGCATATGTGACAGATGTGAAACACTATAAGTGCTAAATGTACCCAAAATAAAAAGACACAGATGTCCTGACAGCAGGCAATCTGTGTGTTTCTTCTCTGTGCCAATTCCATATAGCACTTTGTAGTCCCCAGCTGTGAGCCCACACAGATAGCTCCAGACTCAAAAGTTAAAACTTAATCGGCCCCAAGCTTCTGTGCCCCAACAGGCAGCAGTGACATCTCTCTGAGTGCCAGTGCCCACCAGCATGGCATTCATGGGCTGCTGTGACTCGGGGGTGCTCAACCCCAAAACGAGGAAAGGACAAAAATGCAGAGCAATCTCAATGAGCAATCAGAGGACATGTTGCTGACTGTGCTACAGTATGTGATGGTCAACCCATTTATCAGACAGGATGAGAAGAGGCCAAGCACTGTACCAATGTGCTGAATTCCTTATCATCTCAGTCATCACCTGAGCACCTCAGTATCACCAGAGTAGAGATAGAGCACAGTCCATTCCTTAGTACTGTCAGGACCCTTCTCTCTGTGTCGGATACCTTTGCCGAAGAGGTTCTTACTAGGATGGACCGTGCCCTAGTGTCTGGCCTGGTTAAGTGGAAGCAGGATTACAAACCTCATTTCCAATACCCACTAGAGGTAAATATTTGCCTTTCCAGATGAGAAGAAATAAAGCAGAGGATACAGCATAAACAGCATATGCCATGACAAACAGTTACAGCTTGCAAGACAGCAATCCAGGACATCAGAGCAATCAACATTTCTACATAGTCAGGAGGGAAGGAAACCAAATTAAATTTGTGGTGACTACAGGCTTCCTCAGGTTTAGCTAATGGCATCTCAGCACAAAAGGGCAGCAGACAGGTTTCTGAGCTAAAGGTCACAACTTGAAGGCAAGTCCTCAGCCACCACGAAACCATTTGATCTCCAAAGATGCAGTGGGGTGCTGCATATCCTGTATTTACAACATGGTGTATCCAAATGTAGTTGATTAGTACTACAGGCTGCAGCACCATGTGTAATAGAAAAAGGAGTTTGAAGCCTTCTGTGCCTTCAAAGGCAGAGAGGGCAAAAAAAGGGGTTTGAAGCTTTCTGTGCCTTCAAAGGCAGAGAGGGCACAATCCAATTAATACCAGGTGACAAAGGCCTACACATAAATGGCATAAACATCCTGACAGACACTGGAAATGAACCATTGTCCCACAGAGCCTGAACTGTTGGCACCCAGAGCCAGAAAAGTGCTGGCAAGGAAAAGTTGCTTCCCAAATGTGAGAGTGCTCTCGGAGAAGTCCACTGCCCAGCATGCACATGGAAGCAGCCAGGGCCCCAAAGAATACTCAGAAATGGGCAGCTGATAAAGAGATATGTGAAAAGCTGTGTGAATATGGTGTTACTGTCACCCAATACAGCATGTAACCACTCTGGTATGTGGTTTATATAGCACTCACGCATAGTACTCATGTAATATTCCAAGCCCTATGCGTGCTGCTCCAGCAGTACCACACATGCACACAATACCACAATCAAAAACACATCTTCCTGGCAAATTTTGACAACCTATATACCATGTATTGCAACCACCCGCACACATATGACGTGATGATAACAGCTGCCATTGCATCACTAGCAAATACTTCAATGGACCAGCACACATTTTCTCAGAGAGAGAGAATCTTCACACAGTCTCTGAACAACCTACAAGCAGATGGCAAACTGTGCACATGAGGAAAAGCTTGATGAAGCACCCAACACAAAGGCAGTATGAGCAAATATGCTGCTGATGGAGCTGGATAATTGAATGCTTCATGAAGTAAACACACTGGTAAAAGCTATCCCACCCATTAAACACAGGCTGCATGGCAAAGAGGTTCAGAGCACTTAATAGCTGGTGGGCCACCACTTGTGAACACTGCTGGTGGGCAGTCCAGACCAGGACATGCTGTAAATATTGCCACTAGTAGAAAACCATGGCCCAGCATAATACATAGCATATACCATTCTTCCTTCCTTCCTTCTTTACAGGCTTCTTGGATGTGACAGAGACAAAAAATCCTTGTCATATCTCAACAGATGTAGCTCAGATGTAATCCTGATGTTCCGAAAATGGGTTCCATTATTGTGGCAAATACACTAGTCCTAGGTGTGATGATTTTGGTCATAAACTGTACAGGACTAAGGTTTCAAGGGTTTTTTTTACCCAGAAACTAAGTAACTGACTGAAACAACCCTAGAATATTTAAAACAGAGAAGTGAGATGCTTAAGAGAGTTAAAATAATTGCCTTATGATGGAAGGACTGAGCTAGAAGCCAGAGCTGACTGCAAGGGAACTGATACATAAATTTCCAGCTAGCTTGATAACTGCCTTTGGGGTGTGTGCTGGGGAAGTTCAGACTGTTTTACTCTATGGCACTGTGTATGTGCAGTCACAACCATGCCACCACAGGCCAACCTGTGCTCACAGCAAGGCTTTCATCTCATCCCACAATCATTTCTGTTCTTACATGCCAGGCAGCAGAACCACACACCTGTCTTTGCTTAGCTGGCTGCATTCTTTCTCATTTCTCCAGAACGTGTCCTAATCTACAGAAGATTTAGTTTGTGAGTGTTGCCTGGACAGCAATGCTCTGAGCATTTTCACATTGTGCTTAGCATAGTAATTCCAGGAATCTGGCATTTCTCTGCCAGGTTGTGCTACATTGCAGGTTTGGAGCAGCAGTGGCTGACAGGGCCCATATACCACTGGTGGGACCCCTGCAACCAGAAAGCTCCATCTCTCCTCCAGAGCATCCTTCACCTCTTTTGGCATGGGCTTTCTCACAAGCTTGGGTGAGTCTGGCTACTGGTGCATCACTTGCCTCACAGCAGCAAAGGGCAGGGCAGCAGTGAGCAAGCTAAAGTGGGGTGCAAAGCTGTCTCCTCCAGCTCTGCCCTACAAGCATGGTCAGACAGGGCTGGGTTGGCAGCAGTGAGTGGATGGCTGGTGGTGTTAATGGGACTGGCTGTGCTGTGTGTGCAGGTCTTCTGGAATTCTGTTCAGAAACACCATGAGAAACTTCGAGCATGTACTATTTATGCTGGTTATTAGAAGCAGATGCTAGTGTTTCTTTGCTGCGATCTCCCAAGTATCCTGTCCTTTTATGATGTGTGGCATGTGTTTGCAGTGTGTATGTCTCTATATCACATGCAAATAAAAGGTTACTTTCACCATTTGTGTTGTGTTCATTGATAATGAGGACCTTACAACCTCTTTTTGTGGGCTTGCCCCTGCAGATGTTGACTGCAGAGCTGAGGTAAGCATCTGCAGTAATGTGTAGGGCTGCTGTATGGTGCACATGTGTGGATGTCTGGCATGAGCAAAGGATGAAGTATAAGTCAGGGTAACAACAATGCTCTGAGCTGCCTGCTGGCACTGGGTAGCACAAAGGCAACCAGGATGTCTTACCTTTGGATTCAGGCCCAAAACAGTGCAACATTCATATTTTCTGTCTCTTTCTCTTATATATTTGTGTATTCATATGTACATATATATACATATGCATAGAGTTCTTTCCCAGCAAACACCTACAAATAGAGTGAGTCTACATATAGTGCTTTACATTTAAAAGTTTATCTGGAAAATGGTGTATATATATATATGTGAAGAAAATATTGTTTGCCTGAGTATTTCTCAGTATAATTTAGCTAGCAGCACAGTTGAAGTCACTGAGTTAATTATTTAATAGCTAGAAGATTTGTTCATATAACTCAAATATCCTTTAGTAGCAGAATGGCAATAATTCAATGTCTGTGTTGGACAGAAGGGGCAGAAATTGATACTTCCATAAATCCAAGTCTCATTGAGATTTCTTAATCCTTTTCTGGGATAACAAGGCCCTGTTTTAGTGGGGCCACATACTTGAAGTGTCTATATTTAATTTCATGTTTTTAAACCTCTCCTTTTACATTAAGGAGCAGGCCATGTCACAGCAAGACCTCAGCACTGATGTTTTCACCTGACAGCCCTTGTCCCAGCGTTTGGAGGAACTCCTACCACAGTTACAGATTTCTTAATCCTTTTCTGGGATAACAAGGCCCTGTTTTAGTGGGGCCACATACTTGAAGTGTCTATATTTAATTTCATGTTTTTAAACCTCTCCTTTTACATTAAGGAGCAGGCCATGTCACAGCAAGACCTCAGCACTGATGTTTTCACCTGACAGCCCTTGTCCCAGCGTTTGGAGGAACTCCTACCACAGTTACCAACCTAGGCCTTTCATCTGACAGCCCTTGTCCCAGTGTTTGGAGGAACTCCTACCACAGTTACCATACCAACCTAGGTAAACAAGCTGGACCCATCACAGTTCCTGAAGGGTGAAACACAGAGTGAAACAGAAAGATGTCCAAGTCAGCCCCACCCTGTTACCATCACAAGTGACAGTAGTTTCTGTCACTGCATACTTTGATACATACCAAATTAAGAACCCCTGATGTAAATGGATTTTCTCTTCTTTTCACATCTGACCAGCTATCTGCCAATAGTTTGGTGTTGGTACAGACGTAGCATTATCTGGTTATTTGTTTGAAGCCAGCCAGACTGACCTTGCTGGCTAGATCACATCTACTTCTTCCTATTCCAAACTCTTGATTCAGTGACAATTTCAATGTGGAAATCTCTTTTATCATGTCAAAGAGTTACATAGATTTGAAGGAATTTAAACCACAGGTGTGCAGCAGTGTAATTTTTAAATGTCCAATTGGAAGAGTCTCCCAGAGTTCAGCTATGTAAAATGTTCTGTGTAAAAATCCAGCTATCTTGCACCTTAATGAACTTCTGACACCTAAAGCCCTGCATATAAATTATTAATTAATGTCTTAATAATTATTCTTATTAGATGCAAATAACAAGAACTAAAGGTGTATTTTCAGTCACCAGGTACATTTGTTTATATATAACTATGCAAAATTTTTCATATATCCTCAAATTTTAAAATGCCAAAGCTATGAAAAACAATTTTAACCAAACCCCAAAGCATTAAAATGTGCATCTGGGATATGTAGATTTTTATGGTTACAAATTCAAAAAGTCTAAAAATGTCCGTATACAAATTTGTGGGTAGAAAGGAGATTAGCTGCCAATGTGGCCTGTTCACAGGCTACAGCTGATATGCCTAAAAGTTTTTAAAAGATGGCATAAAGGCTATTTTTATATCGCAAGTACTCAGTTGTATTTGGTATTGTTTACAGCTTGAAAATGAAATATTTCTGTAGCTTTTGTAGAGGGCCAGATATTCTGGTCTGTAGGACAGTACTTCTGTCCTGCTTATCCCTGCTGGAAATGACTGAACCCTTGGCTTTAACAGAAACTAGAAGAGCCAACCACATAATGTTGGGTGAATCTCCGTAACAGCAGTGTGCTCCTTCAAAGCTCTGCCCATCCTTTATTTGCCAAACAAAGGCCATTCGTTGCACCTTAAGCCAGGGTGGAGTAATTAGGGAGAGGGAATGGCAATTATGGTCTAAGCTGATGGGGAAAAATACAGAGGATGAGCAAGGTGCAACTTGTAATGATCATTGTTTATAGTATGAAGCAGGACATGAAATGAGAAATGGGGCAGGCGCTTTTCTGTGTTTGGAGCGTTAAGGTTGGCAGGCATTTCTCTTCATTTTTAACATTCAGAGTGATAGGGCAAAAAAAAAAAATAGGTGAAAAGTTCTTTAACACCCCTTAACACCAGTACCATCAGGGAAACTGAGGGACTATGGATCAAGTGAAGACTGCTTTCCATGACCTGGGTGACCTGTGACCACAAAACAAATCAAGCACATTCTCCCCACCCAATACTAAGTCCTGCCCCACTTTGGAGGCTGAGGGAGTGGATGCAGCATGCCCCATTGCCATCTGACCACCACACCCAGGGACATGCTCCTGCAGATATGGCATTTGTCCTGTTACTGAGGCCTCTGACGGTGTGACTCCAACACCAGGTTTTCTGAATTTGCTGAGAGAAACACCCAAGGACTTGCAGTGAAGCCAAAGGGAGTCGCACTGGGATGAAGGCAAAAAGGATTTCTGATTTCCACTGCTTCTGACTGCCACTGCCTAGGAATTCACAGCACAGTGTACACGAGGTATCATCATTACTGGAATGGATTAGTGAACTCCTGACACGAAGGAAAGCCCTCGCCCATGGGGCCAGGTTACAGTGCAGGAGCTGATCTGGCCTGACATGGCCACCTGCCCTCCTGGCAGGGTGCACTCTTCAGAAGCTGGAAAGGACAAAACAACAAAACTACTTTCATTCAGGTGTCGGTGACTCAGGCTGTGGTCAGTGGCCAGGGGCTGTTGACAGGTGGGCGCGGGCACTCTAATGACACCCTGCTCCTGCTCCGGGTGGAGCTGCCCTTCCCCAGCTCACACTGCACCATCAGGATCTCCCTCCAAGGCCACAGTGTCACAAGGGTCGTGGCCACAGGCAGGGTGGTGGGGAGGGCAGCAGGGCTGGGGCTGGGTTTGTCCACTGACAAACCACCTCCCTGCAGTGGGAGGCACTGTGACATCCTTGGTCCATTCGTGCAGAGCTGGGGAGAAGAGATCATGATGGACCTCGGGAAGAAGCAGATTGGGTGTCGTCCAAGAGTACACTCACTCTGCTACTGTGTTGTGTAATGCACCTTTTAATCACCAGACAAGGATCTGGATGTAAATGTGCCCCTTATGCAATGCGTGAGTAAGATTCTGTGCTGCCTGCAGCCTCTTTTCCAGGCAGCGTGGTTGCCTTTTCTGCATGATGAACTTGAGTGTCAAATATTAATAACAAAACAAATTATATACACCCTATCATCAAGGTGTGCCACGGCTGATTCCTGTTTAACATCAAGGTTTCTACTGCTCAGGAATCCTTCTGCAATCCTGGGCTCTGGGTCTATCAGTTATGTGAGTGATTAAGGAATGACAAAAATCCTGAAAAACTTCCTGGTGTCTGAGCTCATCTTGATCCTCTTCCATGGTTTGTTGAGGTGGAAGGAAAAAAATGGAACTCCAAAGATAGAATGGCTAGAGTAATACTTGTAAAACTAGCCTAACCCAATCATCAAAGCACTTCCTTTAGGTAAGAATTCACCCCCATCAAGCCCACAGTGCATAAATGAAACTGTTTTTCAAAACAAAAACAGTGTCTCATACAATAGGAGTTTGTATAGATCATAAATGACACTCCCATTGTTCTAGTCACAAGCTCTTTTGTGCATTCAAGTATTTAGTCTGATCAAAAACCATCAGAAAAGTGTTTTAGAATGTAGATCATTTGGAAAATCATGTAGCAGCTGAAAATGTATTCAGTAACAATGCTTAATTCTGGGACTTTTTACTGTGTTGCACTTACAACTGATTCATGGTTAATTTTTTAATTCCTTCATGTCATGACAGCTGAGTAGTACCAAATCACTGTGCATCTTTTTAAATTAGTCTCTTCAGAAGAACCTGAACAATGCTAAGTGTTGGGTATGCTGCCTTGTTTACAGTAAGTGTCATAGTTAATTCCAGATCTTTGCAGTGATCTAAGTAGTTGCAGGCCTGATGAACAAGAAGAGGCTGAGGGGGGTTCATCAGGTTTCAGGTAGTTAAGACCTTTGCAGTGATCTAAGTAGTTGTAGGCCTGATGAACAAGAAGGGGCTGAGGGGGGTTCATCAGGTTTCAGGAGAGAAAGCAGAGGTGAGATCTTATAGTACTGTGTTCAACTACCTTACAGAAACGTAGAGAGGAGAGGAAGCCAGGCTTCTTTCTGGAAAACGTCGAGAGACAACACGTACAAACAGCAACAAGGAACCTTTGCAGTGATCTAAGTAGTTGTAGGCCTGATGAACAAGAAGGGGCTGAGGGGGGTTCATCAGGTTTCAGGAGAGAAAGCAGAGGTGAGATCTTATAGTACTGTGTTCAACTACCTTACAGAAACGTAGAGAGGAGAGGAAGCCAGGCTTCTTTCTGGAAAACGTCGAGAGACAACACGTACAAACAGCAACAAGGAAAATTTGGTTAGATACAAGGGAAAAAGTTTTCACAATACAGGATTCAGAGACTGGAAGAGACAGTACAGAGTGACTGTGTCTCCTTCAACATACTCAGCAGGACAGGACATGACCCTCAACAACCTGACCTAACTTCTAAGCTGGCCTTCCCCCAGACAGTGGGTGGAGCAGACCAGGTGTCCTCCAGAGGTGCCTTCCATCCTGCATTGTTCAATGAATCCACAATTCTATGGGAAGGGCTGGTAGTTACGGACGGAGAGAGTCTGTTACCTCTATGCAATATATATACTCAAGTACTCAATGAAAAGGAGAAATGTATTGACAACGAGGAGATGGGATTTTATAAAATATAGAAAAATGTGTGTAAGAGAAGGGAGAAGGAAAGAATAAAATCTAAATTAGGGGGGAAAATCAGCATGAAGGCACAGATTATCATTCCTACCTGAACACATTCGAAGCACTGCCCATGCAAGGAAGAGGCAGATGACAAGTACACCCACTTCAAAGCACATTGCTTCATATCACTCTGAAAAGAGGGAAAATCTGTCTTATTCTAAATGTCATTTCTGTCTACTCTTTTTAAGGATTGAGGTCCCTCCTAAAAAGTATCCTCACTTTCATTGGACTAATAGATTTACATGTAAAAAGTAGCCTTTTTAAAATATGGCAGTAATGGAAATAGTAATTAGTACACTAGCAACGAGAATTCCTGAACACTTCAGGAGTTTGATCATAGGTTGTCTAGTGGTTGATCTTACCACTAGTTCACAATTCAGCCTCAAAAGATAAATAAAAAATACAGTCAGTGGGCTCTCTTTTTTTTTCTGCATATTAGCCACATGCAGATCATATTGTCTTTCCAACATCTGAGGGTTGCTGAGCTCTTTCTGAACTGCCTACAGGCAAGAGTTTCTCTGAGCAATCAGGCTTGAGGACTTTCCTGGCAGATTTCTGTGCTTGGTTACCTGGCCACTCCATGTCAAACTTCCTTCCTGATGGTGAGGTGAACAAGGTAGCTACAGGAAATGTCACACAGAAATGCCATAAACCAAACAAAAAACAACCATTTGGAAAGGTAAACCAATGACTGAATGAAATGGGAAGCCACTAATCATTTCCTCCCCCTTCTCCTATCCTTAATGATAAGTATGAGTAGGAGCTTCGTCATCCAATGCTTGCATGATGCCCTCTTTGACTTGGGTTGGACAGCATCCATATTACAAAAAATTACCACAGGAACTGGAAATAATTGGTACCTCTTATAACATATGCAGATCCTGTGTGGAACACAATGTCTCAGAACAGTCTTTGATGTTTCTCAGTTATGTAACCCCCCAGGGAAGGAGGATGTTATTATTCACAGGGCACATTCTCCCTACTATCTGTATTCTTAATAAAATAAAACTAAAATAATTTAAAACTGCCTTGAGATCTTCACTAAAAAAGCACCTAGAAAACAAACTGTTCTGTGATGGCTCTTTCTGTGTTATGTCATTCACTTCCCAGATCAGAAAGCAGAGCTGAGTAAATCTGAATCCAGCTGTTCATTATTCCTAGAAGAGTAATCTGTTACAGTCACATAAGTCATTGCCTTATGGAGAGGTGGGGGGTTCTTGCTATTCCACATGTATAAAGATTAGAGATACCGCAAAGTGAAATGGGATGTTCTGGTGGTGGGTGGAGAAACTCAGCACTAGAGATGCTTTTAATTATGAGGTAATTTACCTCCAGACCACAGTTCAATGGTCAGGAGAGAAATGGGACTAATTATTAAAAGAGAGAAAAGTGCAGAGGGCTTCGGATACATTCACAGTTCATCAGAGAGGGCCCAAAGCGGAAGTGACTGTTTTGTAATTTTTTCTCTACTCCCTCATAAGGAGAGAGCACGTTAATACCTTGTGACTCTGGTTAACCAGAATAAAAGTACTACAGTAGATTAAATGTATTTGCAAAAGTGAAACCAGCAGCTAATCATCTTGTTCATACACGTTGATTTTTCCCCCTGACTAATTTCTCTTGTAGTGGGAGTAATTAACTTTATTAGTAACACTGACTACTCTGGTACCTTGGGGCAAGC
>NW_008685364.1:0-6754 GCF_000695815.1 Acanthisitta chloris
AAATGGTTAGTGATCTGCTTAGCCGCTCGGATCCTCATAAATCTATGGGACCGTATGGGATCCATCCCAGAGTGATTAGGGTGCTGGCGGAAGAGTTCAAGGGAGCGGATTCTTCCCCTCTACTACACTCTGGTGAGGCCTCATCTGAAGCTCTGTGGTCTCCAGCACAGGAAGGACATTGACCTGTTGGAGCGGGTCCAGAGGAGGGGTACCAAGATGATTAGAGGGATGGAGCACCTTTCCTATGTAGAAAGGCTGAGAGAATTATGTTTGTAGAAGAGAAGGCTTCAGGGTGACCTAATGGAGCCTACAAGAAAGCTGGAGAGGGTCCTTTTACGATAGCATGTAGTGACTGGACAAGGGGGGATGGCTTCAAAAAATATTAGGAAAATATCTAATCTAGGTGGTGAGGCACTGGAACAGATTGTCCAGAGAATCTGTGGATGCCCCATCCCTGGAAGTGTTCAAGGCCAGGTTGGATGGAGCTGTGAGCAACCTGGTCTAGTGTAAGGTGTCCTTGCCCATGGTGGGGGGGTTTGGAACTCGATGTTCTTTAATGTCCCTTTCAACTCAGACCATTCTATGAATTCCAACACAATACCTCTGCATGTTTTGTGCTGTATGCTTCAGGGTTTATTAATAACTGTGAATATGTGTGCTGTAATCTCCATTTTTTTCCAGTTCTATGTCTTTGAGTTCATTTGACTGTCTTAACAGTAAGGCTCTTTAAACAGATTCTATTTTGCATAAGTTCTCTAATGAAGTAGCAGGAAATACACTTTCCTGTGGAACAGTATTTTTTGTTATTTGTATAGCTTCGTTGATGCATTGGGCATTTTCCTTGAAAATCGGTAATTTGAATTTTCCTCTTTGGCTGAGATAATTTACAATTGTTCATCATCATAGCACTTTGTAAATATAATTTGGTTTTCTGCAAATTTTGGGGACAAGTTGTGTTGCCCTAATGAATAGGCTTTTACTTTATGCTTAAATGTCTTGTTTGTGTATGAAGGATGTGATATGGCCTCATTTAAAATAGTTCTTAGTGCTAAGACACCAGAATTAAATTTTTGAGATGTTACTTAAAGTGGAGAACATTGTTTATAAGTGCATTTTAATTTTTATAGAAAATAATATTATTAAAAAGGAAAAGCTTCCTGTACTTACAAGAAGGAAATGGCTTTAACAGAAAAAGGTACTAATACTGTTGAGGACCTATTCATTCTTTTCTGGAAACTGTGTTCTAATGAATTTTCATCCTTTGTGATTCCAGGGTAGTGAGAAAGGTAAACATTTCCTGCTAGACATTCATGTAATATAGATCAGGGAAGCTGCATACTACCCATAGGTAGCTGCTCTCTGCACATGGCTTAGTCTGGTTTGGTTTTGGTTGTTGTTTGCTTGTATCAATTCCTTGCCTCCTCCAGAAGAGTTATTACAGGTGCAAAGCACAATTATGCTTTATGTTAGTTTACCCTGGTAGAAACTGTGCATGTGCATCTGTATTAGGGGGCATCTTTCCATGAATCAACAGACCTCTCACACTGTGTGTGCTTCCACCACCTATACTGTGGCTACTCTTGCCATTTACTGTGGCGTCACTGCCATTACTAGCACATGGGCAGCAGAAGCATCAGTGTAATTGTTATCGAATAGAACAGCTGAGGCCAAAGCAATGTGACAGCAACCACAGAGGAAGAAGCTGGTTGCTCTAAAATTTTTTTCTAAAGTTTGCTTTATATTCAGAAGCAACTCTCACTTGGCCCAATACAGTACTTTTCACTAATGTTTCTTTTCTTGCAGTAGTCATAGTGATTTGAGCAGCTACTATTGGAATAGTTTTAGGAAAAAACATTATGCTAATACTGGTTTAGAAGTTATACTAAATAATCTTTATCTCAAACTTTTTAATTTTTCACTTGCTTTGTCAGCATCACTCAGTCCACTGACTGATCAGTTTTTTGAACCAAACATGCAAATTTCACTAGTACACTGAATTTCATCTGGTTTTGTGTTTCTGGGATTTCTGTATCTCTTTTTTGAGCTTAATTTTTTGTAGCCAGTATTGTAGGTGAAACTATTCTGTTTATGCTGTGAACTTGCTGTTTTTATAAATGCTGATATGTTTTCACGAGCTTTTATCATTAATAATGAGTCTTCTGGATTTCTGACACCCCCCCTTTCTCTTTGTCTCCTCCCCACATGCTGCCCCTGGTTTTGCTTGTTCAAGTTATCTTCATATCAGGTTTCTTGCATTACTATTTTAACCTTAGGCAGCTGCATCAGTGATTAATTACTGTTCACTTCCAATACTAACTTTTTCTGAGTTTAAATTAGTGTTAAAATACTTTATATTATGAATGTGAATGCTTCTTTTTTCCTTGTAACTTAAGCGTTAGACTATGTTTTGGCAACTCTATCTCCTTCCTTAGTATTTTTTAAAGCATTTTGTTCTGGAAATTTGTAGCAGAAGTACTGTCATTGTATCAAACTATAGCTCTGGTATAAAAACCAAAAATTTGCCCTCTTGTAATTAAATCTGTCTGATGTACTCAGTTATGGTATTTTATTTGAATGAGACCTAGAAGATAATAATTCATTCTCTTTCTGCCTCTCTCCCTCATTCTTTAAGTGTTTGTTTTGGTTTGGTTTTGGGATTTTTTAAAAATTTTTTCTTTTTTTTAAGGACAGTTTATGGACTGATAACTAGCAGAGCTTCATGTAGTATCTAACAAGAGTAGTAGTTTATTGCAAAATGTAAAAGCTTAAAACTGGCTATGAGGCAAGGCTTCTTACATTTATAATACCATGTTTGCTGTTTTAAAATAAGAGTCCACTTCTCACCTAAATTATAAAGTAGCTAATGAATGAGTTGTACTGGAGTACTTTGTGCTGCTACAGAAATCAACTTTGATCATAGTGCTGTGATTATATCAGTACAATGCTATTCAACATATAAGAAATTAAAGCAACTTTTTAAAGTATTTTCATTCTAACTAAAGATTTCATAATATAGACTAAATAAAACAGAACTGTATTTAAAGTGTTCTATTTAATAGAATGTTTTTAAAAAGAAAACTAGGGATTTAATATCCTAGACCTTCTTTAAAATGCAATTTTAATCCATCTAAATTTATCTCTCATCTTCTTAGAAATATATTGGATTAGTCATATATAAATTATTTTATAAATCTAAAGATATAAGTTAAAAAGAATATTCGGTAGTATGGGGTATGAAACATTGAAATGTACATACTAAATTTCTGAATCCTGAGGTGCGTTACTTATATTTGCATTGCTACTGAGCCTGTGTATTACTGCACATGAACAGATTTTTCCCTTTATTTTGTTTTCCAACATTCTCATGAATATACATAGCTAAGCCATGGAAGAACTGGTATTTTTGTTGAGGGGACAAGAATGTATTTCAATCTAGAGGAAAGAGAAGGGAGAAAATAAAATGAAAAAAAACCCTCATAAGTTGAGATAAGGCAGCTTATTAAAGCAACAGCAAAGGTCCTGTGCACAAGCAAAGGGGAAAAAAATCAGAAAATATTTTATTCTCTACTTCCCATCAGCAAGTGATGTCCAGCCACTTCCCGGGAAGCAGGGCTTCAGCATGGGTAGTGGTTGCTCTGGAAGGCAAACATTGTAAATAATGAATGCCCCCCTTTCCTTCTTCTTTTCTTAGCTTTTATATCTGAGCTGACATCATATGGTATGGGATATCCCTTTGGTCAGTCTGGGCCAGCTGTTCTGGCTGTCCCCTCCCAAGATCCTGCCCACTCCCAGCCTACTGATGGGGAGGGTGGAACATTGGAGAGACAGCGCTGATGCTGTGCCAGCACTGCTCAGCAGTAGCTAAAAGACTGGTGTGTTCTCAACACCTTTTTAGCTCCCAATGTAGAGCACAGCACTGTAGGGCTGCTATGGGGAAAGTGAACTCCATCTCAGCCAGACTCAATGCACTTTATCTCAACCCATGAGTTTTACCTTTTTTCAGGTTCTCTCCCTCTAAATGTGTAGTTATTATCTGTAGCATAAACATTTTAATATTGCTGTCCTTGCTAACTTGGCTCGGCTTAACTTTTTTTTATTATGTATTACGATGATAGTTTTTCATATATTCTCAATATATGCTGCCCTTTCACTGTTCCTCTTTCATTAAGGAGTTCTTTGTATCACTTCCTTTGTACACTGTACTTTCTTCCTCCCTGGAATGTCTTTTATGATACCTGTTGTTTCTTATAAAGCAGCAAGAATCTAAATATGTATATACTGAATATGCAAGACTATCTTTGCATATATGTAAATTGGGCTTCTACTTCTATGTTTGAACTGCTACACTCTGATGCAATGTTTAAAAGCTTTTCAATGCAACAGTTCTTTGACTCCCTTAATTCAGCTATTATTAAAGTAACAATTTTAATTTTTTTCAGTCTAGAAATAGAAATGCTGTACTACTACTGGTAATAGTTATTGCACAAAGCTGATAAGCTAAAATTTTCTAAATATTGTTAAATGTTGAGTCTTGTTACAGTTGGGGAATGAAAAAACAAAACCAAAGCACACCAAAATTTGTTTCGACTTGTCTGGCTTGTCAAACCATTAATTGTTGCACAATATTCTGATATTTTGTATGAAAAGACATGTCTTGAGCTGTCAATTTTTTTCCCTAACTGCTTGATGTTTTGAGCATTCTTACTTTATAATCTTCTTTGACGACCCTAGACTGAGAAACTACATCCCTTCTTGATCTTTGTTTTGCTAGCTAAACAAACCAGCCCCTTCTACTCTCCTCTTAGAAAGCTTAATCTTTCCCTGACCATCCTAGCTGTTTGCACTTGTTCCACTCTTGGATCTGGATCTTGCCAGTTCGTGTTTCTTATCATATATCTGTGGAGAAGATTTCTAATTTAAGTGTATAGTTTTTGAGAGATCTTTTCCCATTGAATTTATGTATAATTTAATTATTGTGGCAGTACTACCAGGAAAGAACTTGCATTAGTAATGCCTGTCTCTGATGTTTACAGCTTTCCCAGGTGCACAGGAAGGGAAAGTGAACAGATTTCCTCCCCCTTGTTTCTGTGTGATGTACAGGATTTGCAATAATATTGACTAGTGATGTGGCTTATAGAAGTTTTGATGCAGTTTAAGTCAGGAGAGGAGAGCTTATCGGACCTAATCTTTTATGTACAATTTATGTGTGAAAGGTGTTCTTTAACTTCTTACCTTTCAAAGAAAACTTAAATTCTACAAGTGTTGTTAGCTCTTGTGGGTTTGCTGTTGCAGATTCATTGTAGTAAAAGTTGGGTCCTTTTTTAAATTTTGTTTTATTTATTTAAGAATTGCTTATTTATGGAACTAAGAAACCACTGAAATTCTTTGTATGTTGGTATTCATTTTGGGTAAAGAAACTCCAGTATCAAGTAGCATTTGAAACTGCTCTGTGTGAAGGTTGCTTTCTCTTGGATTAAAAAAACCCCAAACACAACCCACACAGCATATCTATCTGCAACAGTTTCCTTAACTAGATTTCTGAACCTGTAATGTACTACATTTTTAATAAACAAATGTAATTTAGTGGTGGGAATGAGCCTGTGGCAGGTGCAGCAAAGGAAGTTAACTCATCGTCAGTTCTGTTTAATCTCATTGTTGGGTGGGGTTTTTTTGTGTGTTGGCTGTGTTATCCCCTGTCACACCATATCACACCCCACATCCACCCTCCCCCCCCAGAAAGAATTCAATTGTGCGTAGATAGGGAAACTTTGAAAAGTTAACTTCAGTGGTTCATGAAAACTTTGTTCAGGAAAAATACTTATAACATTAAGTTTCTTTGTTATGCTTGGAATCTGTACATATGTATTAGCAGTGGTGTCCTATATGTCATCATTCATGTGGCACAAGAAAAAATGAGATAAAGATACTAAGGAAATGACAGTGTATTATATATGCAATTTGAGAAAATGTTGACTTGTAAAGTAAGTGCAAATAAATCATGATTTCAGAATCTTCAGTAAACAACTTAAATGCTGTCAGGTCTTACTATTTCATGAATTGTTAACACAGAAGCCTGTTTATAATAGGTAAATGTATATACAGCAAGTTCTTTTAATTTATTTTGTTTGTCTTCAGAAAATATGCTCAATTTTTGTTATTAGTATAACAATAGTGGATTGCAATGTGTGCTCTTTGTAAATTTTTGTTGTTTTGGAAATGCAGTTCAAATTATTGTTATGATCTTTTGGGGGGTGGGGGGCTTGGTGGTTGGATTTTTTATTCTTTTGTTTGTTTTAAATAGTGTGGGCTTCCTTACAATTAGGATGTTTATAGCAAATTCCTTTTCAGTAGTTGAATATAAACTATGCTGTTTTACAGGAAATAAGCTAGTTCAGTGGTGACTAAACCTTTCTGTGGAGGGGGTGAAACAGTTCCTGGTAATAGTTTGACCGGAGAGTGTTTAATATTAAAGAGATATTTTCAGATAAATTTTGAAATACTACTTCTTTTTAAATTGTCCTGGTTTTGGCTGGGATAGAATTAATTTTCTTCCTAGTAGCTGCTACAGTTGTGTATTTTGAATTTAGGCTGAAAAAGATGTTGAGAACACATGGATGTTTTAGTAGTTGCTGAGCAGTGCTAACTCTAAATCAAGGTCTTTTCAGTTTCTCACACCAGTGAGGAGGCTGAGGGGCATAAAAATCTGGGAGGGGATACAGCCAGCATAGCTGACCCCAACTGGTCAAAGGTATAT
>NW_008685364.1:6765-7581 GCF_000695815.1 Acanthisitta chloris
CATGCCGAGTATATAAACTGGGGGGCAGTTGGCTGGGAGGGGCTGATCACTGCTCGGGAATGGGCTGGACATTGGTCAGTGGGTGGTGAGCAATTGTATGGTGCATCACTTGTTTCTTTTGGGTTTTATTCCCCTCTCTTTTTTTATTATCTCCCTTTTCATTAAAATTAACAGTAGTAGTAGTAGTAGTATATTTTAATTTATTTCAATTATTAAACTGTTCTTATCTCATCCCACGGGTTTTTGCCTTTTTCTGATTCTCCTCCTCATCCCACATGGGGTGGGCGGTGGGGGGAATGAGCAGCTGCGTGGCAATTAATTGCTGGCTGGGGGTAAACCATGGCAAAAATATACTAAGATTTTGTATTTGTCACTTTGCTTACTATTTGACTTTTGTACTTGTAAATTATTCCATTTGCTTTTGTTAGCTTTTTATATGAAAAATATCTCCTTCAAAATTTCTTAGTCTGATTATGGATTAAATGCTGTCCACTGCAACAGAAGTTTTGTTGCAAGTTTTTGCGTTGGTACAGTAGAACCTGAGCAAATTTTCTTTTGATTGCCTTATGTTGCATCATTTTTGGTGAAGGGCTCTGCCTCTGAAACCAAAAGCTTGCCTTTTGATTGCTTAATGCCATTTGATATTTAAATTCTACAGTGTTCTACCCACTTTTGACAAAATTTACTTAGTATGCATCTGAGGCTATGGTCTATGTTTCATTTGTTATTGAATTTCAAATTTGTTTAAGTAAACTGAAAATTTTAATTTGGTTTTGTGTTGTGTTTTTCTTTTTGTTTTTTTTTTGTTTTTTTTTT
>NW_008685364.1:7645-10439 GCF_000695815.1 Acanthisitta chloris
CTAGCTGGTACCCGAACTAAAATATCTGTGTAGGTGCTACTATCCCAGAACTTCAGGATGAATGGGGATATGCCTCATGTTCCCATCACTACTCTTGCAGGGATTGCTAGTCTTACAGACCGTAAGTACTCTTCTTTTTTTTTTTGTCTTTGCTATATTCCCTTCTACCACTTTGGTAAATACCTGTATTTTCAAAATACTAAAAATAGTTTTATTTTTTAAGTTCTTAAAAGAAAATCTGTTAAAAATCAGATTTGATATTAAAATGTTTTTTGCCCTTGCTAGAATTTTAAAAATACTTCAAACAAAATATGCTAATTTAAACATGAAATTAAATGTCATTTAAAAAAAGCCCTTAAGTAAACTCGAAACATAAAATAAAGCAATTCATTGTTTGTTCAGAATATCATTCAGTAACATATCTGGGAATCCCACAAATAAAGAAAAACATATAAATGATAAAATACTTCTCTAAAACATACATATCATCATCTTTACTGGAGAGAGAGAGAGAGAGAGAGAGACAGAGAGAGAGAGAGAGATGATTAACCTGATGTGATTAGCCTGATGTTCAGCTAGAGAGTTGTGGAACATGCTGAATATACTTAGTTCCTTAGTTTTGGGAAAAGTACAAAAACGTTGCTCTAATTAATAGGCTCAAAAATGTCTGCTAGAATGGAAATAAGCAGCTTGAACCTATGAGACTTCTTTCTTGGCTGTTTAGCCTACAAAAAGGTGTGGGTACTGTCTAAATATGTCAGGAAGACAAAATGCAAGGAAAGAAAAAGAACTGTTTACATTAAAAGCTGATGATAGCACAAATCCAAATGGTTATCATCTGGCCAAAAAAAAAATTCTAATGGAAACTAAGAGGAAATTTATCATTACTATAATGAAGTCCTAAAATAACTATTCCAATAAGAGAAGTTGGTACCAAAATGCATCTTTTTTATAAAGTGTAAACAGGAGGTGATAGCTCCATTGTCTGTTTGAGGATAATTGGACTCAGTGACCCAAATGCTTATTCTGAGCTCTTGTTTTTATTATTATACTGTTGAAATTTGGAGACTTTCCAAGAGACACTAAAAGTATATACCTAGCAATTGAATTTAATTGCCTATAGTAAAAAGAAAAGCAAGCATATTTTTTGGGGGAAACACTTCATGTCTTTTTGATAATTTCAAGGCACATTCAAGGTAATCTAATGCAAGTAATGAAAACTAGCTATTTTAACATATTATACACTTTTTTCCAATTGCGGTTTATTTATAAATGCAGTAATAATATACATTGTGTGAGGAGAGAAAAATACTGGAATTCTCCCCCTTCCCTATTTTTTTTAAAAAAAAAATTTCAAAATATTCTGAAGCTATTTCTGATGTAATTGGCCTGGGAACGTGAAGTCAGAGTCAGCTTGTTTTCATGGATCCATGAAAGTGGGTTGTTTAGGTTTTTTGGTGGTGGGTTTTGGGGTTTTTTTGTGTTTTAAATCTACCCTCACCATACAAAGTGGGAACAGCAATTAAATCTGAAGGTCAGAATAGAAAACATTTCCTTCCTTGCCTTTATCCATGCTTTCAGCTCCAGAAGATAACTGCCATAACATTAAATAACTTAATATTCTGGAATGTTTAAAAGTATGTTTTTATTTGTAATACTTGCCTTAGCACAGTTAAATGTTTACAGTAATATAGGAATATAACTTATGGACTTGACTGCATTATTTTGTGTAAAACAGAGTCCAGCCTTTGTGTGTGTGTGTGTGTGTGTGTGTTCATGATTTAAAAAAAATCCAGAAATCTTTCCTATATTTCAAATGTAGTTGTCAGGTTTTCTTTATTAATCAAATGAGGGAGTAAGAAGGTGTCTGTCTTTGTATGCTCATGTTGCATGAAATGATTCTGAACTCCTTTCTGTTTTCTGATAACAGTTTTGAACCAGCTGCCTCTTCCATCACCTTTGCCTGCTACAACAACAAAAAGCCTGCTTTTCAATGGACGAATAGCTGAAGAGGTGAACTGCCTTCTGGCTTGCAGGGATGAAAATCTGGTTTCACAGCTCATCCACAGTCTCAATCAGGTGTCAACAGATCACATGTATGTATTTTGAACTTTAACTATATAAGATCACCATCCTTATTACTTGAAATTAAAGTGAACTGAATTGAGAAGGGTGTTTGTGAGAATCTGAAAATTAGAACATGTGAGATTTTTTATTAGGCTAGCTTAGCAAATTACTGCTGTATAAGAATCAGTTGTTTCAGTCAGTCCTTATGCATGGCTACTTTTATTTTAATAGATCTGCTGCTTGTTCCATTCTTGCTAGTTAGGAGTGCAAACTGTATGGTATTGATTGTACAATAGTGATTTGTGTTCCACTTTTGTTAATAATGTCCATCAACAAATTATATACCCAGTATTCCACAAAAAGATAATTTTTTGAGACACCCATGCAAGATCTATGTCACTTCTGATTAGATATTGAACTTAAATATTTTAAAAATTGAACTAGCAAGTATCTTTTTGTTTATATATTTTGTTTTTTTTAATTTTTCACTGGTGTCCTTTGAATTGTCTTATGTTGATAGCCCTGTCTTTTTCCTACATGTTCCAATCTATTATTTTGATCAAATGGAAGTAGCTCTTAAAAGCTGTCAATGCAATCAATAAGTGAAAGTACGGATGCTTTTATAGGAAATCCATGACGTTTTTGATGGTTCAAAGGAAATCCTGTGATGTCAAAGATATGCTGATTTCCCTTTTTAAAATAAAAGATTCTCAGTGTTGGGCTGCAA
>NW_008685364.1:10475-14162 GCF_000695815.1 Acanthisitta chloris
ATTTTCACTCATAGTATTTTCTTGATGTTATGAGAAAGCATTCTTTTTATGGACAAGATCACAATACAAAAGCGGATATAAGTAACTTTTTATAATAGTCTGAAACTGACAGCCATGTATATATAAGTGCTTATTAACAGAAATTAATTTTGAAGGCTAGTAGGAATATCTTTTTCTGCCATTCCTTTAGCATGAGAGGAAAAAAAAGTAGAGGTAGGTTTGTGATGTTATGAGAAAGCATTCTTTTTATGGACAAGATCACAATACAAAAGCGGATATAAGTAACTTTTTATAATAGTCTGAAACTGACAGCCATGTATATATAAGTGCTTATTAACAGAAATTAATTTTGAAGGCTAGTAGGAATATCTTTTTCTGCCATTCCTTTAGCATGAGAGGAAAAAAAAGTAGAGGTAGGTTTGCAGATTTGGGGGTTTCTTTCTATATTTTAGCAGTAAAATGTTGTCTTTTGGTTTGCTTTTGATTGGTTTTGGTTTTTTTGGGTTTTGATTGTTTGGGTTTTTTTACTTGACTCATGGTTTCTTATAATTTGAAAATGCATGCTTTCACAATTCCAGAGAATTGAAAGATAACCTTGGCAGTGATGATCCAGAGGGAGATATACCAGTCTTGCTGCAGGCTATCCTGGCAAGGAATCCTAATGTTTTCAGGGAGAAAAGCATGCAAAACAGATATGGGGTACAAAGCGGTAAGGAGTTTTGATTGATTATTGATTGTGTTTTATGTTGTTCTGTAAGTTTAGGGGGCTGATACTAACCACAAATATATCTAGACCACAACTGTGATGCTTATGCTTTACCTTATATTTGATAGCAATATAAAGCTTTGTGTCTTGACATCTTCTAAGAGCAATGGTATTAGAATAAGCACAAAAATACTCTATACTAGGTATTTTTGTAAAAAATAATGTTGAATTTCACTACAAAGTTTAATTTCTAGGATGAGTGATTGGATTTTATTTTAAAGTAATTTTATTTGAATTGCTTTATGATTAGGGTCATATATTTGTCTTAGTAAATAATTGAAGTTGGGAAAATATGCCTTGATCTATAGCGCAAATCTGTACAATTATAGTACATCATTGTAGTGGTAGTTCATAATAGTTCTGGGGTAAGGAATAAGGTTGAATGAACCATATGTAACATCTTCCCCTTGCCATTCCTCTTCTTAGCAATTTGTGATGCCCTACAGATTTTACTGCTTCAATAACTAATTCTTTTCTGAGATTTAGTGAGATAGACTGCTGGATAACAAAGATAGAGAAGGGGAGTGACCAAGCAAAGGATTAATCAGACAGATTCTAAGTGTAGATTTTATTTGCACCTGAAATGTTTTTTTTAAATACTAAACTATGAAATGAGCAGGGTAATTTCCAGAGTTTTCATAATGTGAGGATAAAGCTTTGCTAGCATTGTAGAGATATAGATAGAAGTGTTGCTGGAGCCCATAGGGGATAGAAAGTGTTAGGGTGGTTTTGGAGGGGGAAAATAATAAAATTAGATTAAATTCTTTCACCCAGGCTAGCGAGTAAAAAACAATACAATATTTGAAAAGAACTTGCTAGGGACAGAACATATAATGTTCCTTGAAAGAATGCTGAAATTTCCAGGAATGAAAATGTGCTCAACATTTATAGGCCATTGATACCTATATCCTGAAATTTAAGCTCTGAAAACAGTCTCCAAGTTCTGGGTTTGGTGGTAGCCATGTGTGTATGATTTTTCCAGCTGCTGGAAGAGTCGTGACTGTCCTGCCAGTTATTGCAGTTGTTTCACAAAGAGCATACACTTGTCCTGGTTTTGATTTGGATAGAGTTCATTTTCTTCTTAGTAGCTGGTATGGCGCTGTGATTTTTTGATTTAGTATGAGAATAATGTTGATAACACACATTTTTCCACCAGTTCTGTAGAGTAAAATAATAATTTTCCAGTGCAAAAGGGAGACATTGTTTTTGAAATTATTTGTTCCAGCAGAGGCTTTTGAAAGAAAGAAGATAAAGTGAGTTAGTTTCTTTCTAATTTTTGCTAATTCAGTGCTTCAGAGGGGGAAGCACTTTTGCAGCTTGATTCAATAGATTAAGAATAATCCTTAATGATATAAACCCATCTCTATCTTTAGTAAATGTGCTTTTGCCTATGCTTGAAGGGAGGTACTAGTACAGAATTAAAAACAATTAAATATAGAACTTAAAAGAATAGTTGCTGTTATTTTAACAAAGTTAAGAAAGTGCTTTCAGAGAACCAGAAGAGATCAGACTTTAAAACTTCCTTGAATATTTAATTGTATTGTACATAATTCTGAACACTTGTACCTGTGCAAACATTGCAATGTAAGTGTGAAATTGGAAAAATTGAAAGAAAGGGGGAAGAGGGGAAAAGTATAGCTGTACACAAAGTATTTTGAGAGGAAGAAGGCCCTGTAATGAATGTTGGGAAAAGCTAGGCGAAGTGTGACTTTATTTTCTATGAAGAAAGGCCACACTTTTGGCTGGAAATAGGGGGATCTTTAAGTTAGATGCTGGCAAATTGTGGTAGCCTTATTAGCTGTTAGTACATCCCATTTGGATGTCCAAGGCCAAAGCAGGGTATACTGATGTGTTCTGGCAGCAAAAGTTGGTCTTTCTTCTGCTTTCTGAACAGATTTTGTAATCTCTGTAGAGTCGTGATTTGTAGAACAATTGGGAGTTTGGTAGAGATTTTATGTAATCCATTTTGCCAGCTATAAGAATGAAATTTAGGCTCTTTTCTAGTATTTCAAATTAATCTCTCCTGTTTCCCTTACTGTCTTCCTTCTGAATATTGTGCTTTTGCCTTCTGTTGAATCCAGCATGTGGTGAAGTCAGTGCTGAGTACTGTGATCCAGTATTTGTAATGCCCAGAACTGAGAAGGAGTGAAAGCAGCAGGACCCCCAGTGTATTTACTCAGCCTGGGGTGGGCGTCTACACGATGATCCCTTGAGCATCAGTTCCAGCATTAATATGGACAAACTGAACTCAAATTCATTTCTCCCAGCCTTCTTTTCTAATGCAAGAACAGAAGGACCACCTGGCTAAAGAATTACATTAAATGTGGAATAAGCTTCTTGGTTCAGTACAATTTGTCAGGAAATAAAGGCCTCTTCAGAAACTTAAATATGTGTTGAATACTTATGAATATAAGGTAAAGTGCAAACAGAATTCCGTGCTGATGTTTTTTCCATGGTAATATTGATTTGCAGCTCAACACTAAGTTTAGAGAGAGAATTGGTTTTAGTTATGATGAACAAATAGTGCAAGAAAGATGTATTATGTGGATACTTGCTTTGTATCCTGGGCATACCATCCTCCCCTGCTATCTCCAGCCCCCCAAAATTGCTGGCATATTTAATTTCAGGTAATGTAGCAGCAGTGTTCAAACCCTTATTCCATGTCTTTTGATAACAGTCCTATTGTTGAAACAGAGTTCATGCAGATTAGATTTTTATTTAGATTTTTCAGACTATTTTCTATTACTAGGTTGTCTAAACAGACTGAGTCACATCACCATGCAGCATCAGCACAAGGGCAGCATGTTAATTTTATTTTAGGCATTTTGAATCAAATGACAGAGAAAGTTCTGTGTGCTGTCTTTAACTACATCTTGCATCTTAGTGTACAAGTGAAGTGGATTTCTTTATAATTATTTATT
>NW_008685365.1:0-15229 GCF_000695815.1 Acanthisitta chloris
TATTTTATATATTTATATTTTATAGATGGTTTTTTATTTTATCTGTTTCCAAAGTCTAAACATTTCTCATCTATTTCAATTGGACAGGGTTTTTTGTTTGTTTTATTTTAACTGGGAACTGATTCAGTTATGGACAGTCACCTTCAAGGACTATTGGAAATGTTGTGCAGTAGTCAACTCTGAGTCTCCAATGTGTGATTAACCTCATCCATAACTGTTTCTTCTAGACTATAGATTTCCTATGAGAATAAATGAGCATTAACTGAGATCACCTGTGCAAATGTGGTCAATTACATGCTCTTTCTCAGAGTGCTCCTTATATATATAATCCTCTAAGCCATTATCCCCTCAGTCACCACTTATGTGTTGCCTAGACATGGGAGGAATCTACTTGCTTTGTGAGTCAGTTATGTTCTCCCATTTAGTCTTTCAGATCAAGATATTTTTTGTATTGTCTTTGTAAAATATGGAAGCAGTTTAATTTCATGCAACACTATATGCAAAACAGCTTCAGACTGTTGCAGCATTGCAATTCCATAATTCCCTTCAGAATTTTGTTGTCTTATGACAACATGAGATATTTCTTTATCATAGCCTTAATTAGGTGAATTATTTAAATGTCTTATTGTGACAATCTAATGTAAAAAAAAGCTATAATAAACCATATATAATTGTAATATTCTGAGCAT
This sequence comes from Acanthisitta chloris, assembly GCF_000695815.1. NCBI lineage: Eukaryota > Metazoa > Chordata > Aves > Passeriformes > Acanthisittidae > Acanthisitta > Acanthisitta chloris. The sequence continues at coordinate 690 of NW_008685365.1, forward strand.
ATTCCAAAGCAAAAACAGCTGCATTACTAAAGAAACAGCTACTGGTATGTTTTTCTGAAAAGAAGAACTGTATATTACAAAAAGCAAAGTAGTCCCTATTGGAGTATTAGGAAGTCTAGGATTTTATGTTTGGTTCTTATGACTAAAGCATTTATAGCATCATAAGAACTGCTTAATGAATGTACTGCCTAGTAATACTCCACAGGGCATACTTTATTCTCTTCCTATTACTGCTTTTGTCTCTGCAGATAATTCTACAGGCTTACTGTTAAGAAAGCAGAACAGTTCCTGATCATGTATGTTTATTAAAAATGGTTGATCATGGAGAACACCAGCCAGTGGCTTGAATGATTCAAACTTATCCAGATATTTTACAGGTAATTACACACAAATGAGAATTAGTGGCTGCTGGGATTTTCTGCATTTTGCATATTATACTTGATCATATATTGGTATGCATTGAAACAGAAATATACCTACTCTTATAAAGGTCCTGGGGGTGATATGATGCATAAGTTCATGTCCTTAGATTTTCCACAAGTTATTAATTTATGATGATGGGATCTTTTCAGTCTCCCAGAAATTGCTTTCTTTTCTGATGGTTCAATTGCTAAATGCATTATTGCAAAATAGTTAAGAATCTTTTACTCTGTCTTTCTTAGTTTAGGTTTTATGACTAGGACTTAATTTTTTTTTTCAGTTCTAACAATGTACTTGGCAATTAAATGTTTTAAAGCAAGTCTAATCCTGGATTAATTTGCTATGTGCCTGTTACCATGTAGGGCAGATCAACAGGAACAGTTCTACAGAATGAAAACTATCCTACTGAGGACTTTATATGCAGTGTGGGATTTGTTTAATCAATGTGAGGGTTTGATTTATCTTTTATTTTTATTAATTTTAAAATTTTCTTTTCAGACAAGAACCAACCTGGTCTAATAGACTGAAGAAGCAGTGGGAGTACTCTAGATGTACTTCTGAAACACATATTCCCATCTACCTCTCATCATAAATGTATCAAGCTCATGACTGTGATTGGTTCACAATATGGAACCAGAAGAGATGATTTTTTTATGATGACTGTCTTTTGTTCACCTCTGCAGATCTCTGTGAATAACCTGGTTCTGTCTTCTCTGTTGCCTCTTGTAGGTATGGGAAGACTGGTTCTAGATCACACCAAAGACAGCTCTTCTTGACTCTGAATCAACACTGTTACTTCAGCTGCCCCTCACTGGGCATGTGTTCCATCTCCATCTTGTTCAATGGTCTAGTAGTGGTCTTATTGAGAATTAAGATTGTCCTTAATTTGTAGTCAGCAAAAATATATGTATCGAGACAAACTTCCATCAGCTACAGAGCTAGAAGCTGGGATTTTCTGCCTCTTGAATATAAAACATGGTACTGGGGATCATTTCTCCTCCACTGATACCTGAACATGGGCTACAGGGCCTGGAGATGCTGCTCATTGGGGAACATGTTGGGAGCTGTGAACTAGAAGTCTCTTCTGGGGCAAGGCATTCTGCAGGCAATTCTAGAATGTGGGTCATTAGAGAAATATAACTTTAAGGCATTCCAGTAAAAAGTTGGGCAGGACAATGTCTTGATGATATTTTCTTTTTACCATCTTATAAAATAGTTATGTGATTTGCTTAATAGGCTTGTCCCATTTATGAAAAGGCATGAGATAACAGATGTTATAGTTAGAATATGGGGGACGTTTTACTGCGTCTGGTTGTTTATCCAAATTTTTTTCTTGTTTCCTGAGGCAGCAAAAGCCTCTATAGTTTTTCATGACTGTTTACAGCTTGGTGTATTTAAAAATCTATGTACACAGTATAAATAGCTTGAAAATCAGGACTCCCATCCTTTGTTAATTTTCCTTTTCCTGTCCGAGATTCCTCTACACTGTTTCATCATTGTGTCTCCTACTATATGTGTTAAACATAATTTCTTGTTTTTCATGCCATATTATAGAGAATTGTGCTGATTCTTGAGCGTAAAACTTCTACCAGCAGTGACATGGAACGTTCTTTGCTTGCATTAGAGAAGAGCATATGAAATCTCAACAGAGTCTCAACTGAGGTCAGATCCATGGCAGGCCACAGGGCAGAGAGTGTAATTGGGAAAACAGCAGCAGAGTGTTTCTGCTCATTTGTAGATAGGAAGAAAATTTTTTTTTTGTCCTCAGCAATAGCAGGAATTCTTTTAGCAGCTTTGCTCTAACACAATAAATCACGCCTCCATGCTCCAAAATTTGATAATTAAAAAATATATTTTGGAATAGTAGGTTACAAATGTGGGGGCTTTTTTTAATTTACTGATTGGAAGATACACTACCAGTGAGGTTCTCTTTTTGCAAGGATGAGCCAAAATTTCCAGGTGGTATCCAGCTAATAGACAACACAGCACAGCTGAATTCGTTTGGATGATAAAATAGTCAATCGTGTAATGAGACGTGTGGTACTGTAGCCAAATTTTGAAGAAAAAAATTGAGGAGTTATTGACGTTCATGTCATTTGCAATCCCCTCATATAGATTTGTTTTATAATTTTTGTTCTCCTTTTTTTGATGACTCTTTCAAAACACATCATTCATACAACACACACACATATACACATATGTATTGACTAAACATATTTGATTGTATACATCTTACTTGAAGGATTAAAAAAGCTATGTTGAAAGGTACTGTGGCATATTTCTAGAAAGTTACTCTGGGTATCATTGAATTTGAGAGACAGTACATTGTTCCTACTTATAAAAACATAAATATTAGAACCAGTTACAGCTGAACAATTTCCCAGCAATGCAGGGACTGAAATATATCCTATTAAAGAGTTTCTTCATAGGTCTGTATAAATCATAGTCTCCTTGAGTACAGGTTGATGAAAACAAACATCTAAATTTGTTGTATAAACTGCTAACTGTCAATTGTTCCTCCCATTTTCTTGAGTCAGTGTTTCACAGCAGACTTTCAAATTATTTCCTTCTGTGGTCCTCTTGTGACTCTTTGGTGCCTGAGGTAGTGAATTATACCTGTTTGTCCTTCTCTACAATAATATAACTTGCTGGAAGACTGCATTCCCCTAGCATACAGAGCCACCCTTCCACCTTTTCTCTATCTCTGAGACAAATTATACCTAACTCAGAGGAGACTGCATTTATGAGAAATATCCCCAAAGTTTTTAGATGATCTATCGTGACCTCAAAGTAAATAGCAAATATTTGTCAAGCTTTACAGAATTCTCTCTCTGTTTCTCATTGCTGTTTTTCAGTGAACCTTTTTCACGTCTTCAGGAGTTTACTGGCATAAAGATTCCGATTAGTGAGTCTTGGGTGTATAGCTACTACTTCCTGCTCTCTGAGCCTGTTAATCTCTCATAATGGGAGGCTGATGAACAACACTAACAAGTGTAGGAGGACAGAATCAAAGTCGGATTTATGAAGGTTGTATTGCCTAAGTGGTGTTAGCAAAGGGAAACTCTTTTGTGTGTAATGACACACAAGGAGCATGTGTAAGAGCTAAGACAAATTATAGCAGACCTTATTAATGAGGACACAGTGGCAGAGTAACTCTGTCCTGTACAGTGAAGATCCTCATGACTAATGGTCTCTCTGGGAGGCTGCAGAAAGACTGTCACACTGTTGGACAATCATTCTTTGGCTGTAAGGCACAGAATTTGGAGGTTCCAGCTTGGATAACCTGCGCACCAGAGCATCATTGATTTGAGCAAGTGAGGTAGAAGCCACCACCATAAAACCTAAACCAAACAAACAACGAAACAAAAACCACCCAACTCCCCCCACACCTATCACCAACATAAATTTGGAACAAAAAGTTAGAATGCCTTAATTTCAAAATGGTTTTGTGCTTTATGTCTGGGCTTAAGTTCATATCCTAACATGTTGTGTGCATAAATTCAACTGATATAAATAGGTACAGTGTGTTCAGAGATGAACACAGAAAGACCTTAAGATCAATTTAGTAGATTAAAAAAAAATTAAAGACAAATTTTAAAAATACCAGAAAACTTTGTCTTTATATTTTTTTTTTAATGAGCAGGGTAACAGCTTCTTATTGAACAACATGGGGTACTCTATGAAAGCACAGGTTTACAATATCAAAGTTTTCAGTTGGTATTCTGGTTCCCTGTAGTTGTTGATCAAGGACCACATCTCTTCAGATGCCTGACAGGTAGGGCTTTGCCAACAGAAGTCAGTAGTTTAGACCTGGCCATAATTACCTGATGGTATCCCTATTAAGCAGAATTACCATCCCCATTAAACAGCAGTTATTGCTATTAGGTATCATTAGTCTTAAATTGCTTCCTTGGGAAACATCTCAATTAAGCAAATTTCCATGTTAAGTGCATCCTGATTAACTGAACTGCACCGTACTGCTTTGTTTCTTCATGCACCCACTTCAGTAGCCTTCACCCCTCATTTACAACTCTCTCAAAGTCTGGCCTTTCTAAGACTTTCTAAATACACCCAGATGAAGTATGGACTGCAAAAAGACCCTATTTTTTGATGTCTTGCCACATTTTATTAGTGGTATATGTAATTCAAGTTCCACTCTTGTAAGGTGTTAATTTTATTTTGTTTTGGAAAGTGTGTTCATTTTCATTGGTGTGTAATTCTCCTGTTACAGGACACATTCCATCTTCTGAAAAGGACTAAGATTTTACTTTGTAACATAAATTTAGAAAAAGGTATAAAAATAATTGTATTTCTAAAATGATGTAATTTTTCTTTCTCTGAAATGTTTGTGCTTCAGAGGTCAGAGGCAGTGGTTTTAAAAACAACACAGCAATGAATCTTATCACTTTTATATATTGAAAGAGCAGTTTTATTACAAGAATGTTAGAGGTGAAAATAAAGCCAGATGTATTTAATGTGGTCATTAATTCAGAGTTCAGTTTTTCACAGTTAGGATAGTCCTGAATGATGCTGAAGGGAGTGTGTGTGTGTGTGTGTGTGTGTGTGTGTGTGACTGGGAATCCAAACAAACCCTAAATCGAATCAAGCCTTTCAGTCAAATTCAAGCCTATGAATATTAATGTGTCTTCAAGACAAGTTAAAACCAAACCAGTATTCTTTTAAGAAGTGATTGCATGTTTTTAAAGTTATGTAACAATTTTTTGCAAATACAAATTGTGCTCAAATAACATGAATACAAAAAAGTTAAGGCACATTATCAAAAACTGACTTGTTTTCCTTCTACTTGTGAGAATAGTTTTCTAAAGTACTTGAAATTCTTTTTTTACACTTAATAAAATTTTGATTTTAATTTCTGGCAATCTGTCTTGTCACTGAATACAATTCAAAGGCATCACACCTGTACAATTTCTCAGATACAGTCATGCAGAAGAAAAGAAAATGTCAAATGTACTTGTTCAATTCTTCCAGTGATTCTTTGGGATGCTGGATGTCAACCTATACTAAGTAATTTGATCTTTTTGACTTCTGGAGTTTTGCAATGGTGATCACACACATACACACATTTATTTCTGAGAATATTTGGGAGGGCTATCTATTAAGCACCCCCTCTTCCTTGTTGATAAGATGGCGAGGAAGTAAATCAATATCTTCCATGAGAAGACTTTTCAGTAGAGTGGTTTTCATATATTTGTAACAGCACTGTATTTTATCTGGATATTTTCATAAATCTTCCTAGACTCACTTAATGCAGTCCAACACATTTTTTTAAAGTTTTTCACCCTAGAAGTCAAGGGGTACCACTACAGTCATCTCTTTTCCTTTTCAATAAAACAGATGTTATAGTGTCCATAAAAAAAAATTCTTTTATTAGGAAAAGTTGAATTCAAATTAAAACAGACACTTCTGGTCTTAAAATTGTAAATGATGGAGAACTCATTGCTAAACTGGATAAAAAGGCTTCTGAAGGGAGAAAGTTATCAACATGGATTTGCTTGGAATCTATTTCCCTTCCATTTCCAGTCCCTGGGTATTTTTTACTAAGCTGAAGCAGATGTTATTGACCATATTTGAAGATTACACAAGTAGTCCCTAATTTCTCTCATATAATCTGCTTGATCACCTTGAGTCATAAAAGTCACAAGGAACTGATGAGCTGAGCTTTAATCTTCAGCCACCCATCACTCATCTTCCTAGGTCTGGCCAGGAACTTGTATGCAAGTCCTGTTCTGCCTACGATCAATAAACTTTCACTGCATGTTATCTTCTTGTCTAGTGGTGCTACATGTCAGTCAAGATGTTCAACCAAGCCGTGACTAACCTCCTACTGGGGTTGTGACATTATCTTCAGCAATAACTTAAATAAGAAGTAGCCTTCCTGGCCTGTAGATGTGGTCAGCCAGATTATGTTATTTCCTTGCTTCCAGTTCATAAGCCAATTCAAATGTGCTACATTTTGCAAACTCAGGCAGTACTGACCTTCTTTTTAATTTTTCTTTTTTTTTTCAAGTTACTGAACAAAAGTGAAAAATAGATGGTAGATGACAAATAAATGTGTTGGACTACAGTAGACCTGACTCTAATAAATGTCATGATAAATCACTTGAAATTGCTTGCAGGAGACCATCCAGATAGTATCTGTTTGTGCCATGTTGAAGTTGTGCATCTTTATACTTTATTTATCAAAATGTCCTGTGGTTATTCACATTTAACTATTAGCTGTGTGTGAGAAAAATGTTTAAACAAGAAATGACATCAACTTAGTTTGACAGGATCTATTTTCCAAACACATTAATTATATTTCCATCTTCAATTCTTTATTAATGATTTTAGGAGTGTCCATTCTGTTAGTTCATCTGAAATTGACAGCTGGAACACAGATTAATATTTACACAGGTTTCTCCCTTCATTTCTAGTTTAGAAATTGTGTTGTGTATTATTCAGAAAGTTCATGGATATTTTGATGATGGCAATCTGAAATGTCTAATACATAGAATCAGAGAATAGGTAAGGTTGGAAGGGACCACAGCAAGTCATCTCCTCCAACCTCCCTGCTCAGTCATGGTCATTCTAGGGCACATGGCACAGGATTGTGTCTAAACACTTCCTAAATATCTCCAGTGAGTGAGTCTCCACAGCCTGTTTGGGCAACCTATTCCAGTGCTAGGTCACTTGCACAGTAAAGAAGTTCTTCCTCATATTCAGTCGGAGCTTCCTGTACATCCATTTCTGCCCATTGCCTCTTTCCTTACTGTTTGGCACCACTGACCAGAGCATGGCTCCATCCTCTTGGCACCCTCCCTTCAGATATCTCTGGCCTGAAGTTCCCTCCGAGATGCAGCTTCTTTCCAGACAAAATTTTCTGCTTTGAGCTGGCAGTTTCATGCATACCTTATTCATTAGGATATGGATCCACAAACATTAATTGTCTTGTCTTCCTGAGTTAGCCATAGTATAGAAATAATAACTTTCTGGCCACAGCTGCATTCTGCATTGCTTACTTGAACCTTCCTTAAATATAACTTAAAAATTACCAGTAATATCAATTATGTTAACTGCTGTAAGGTTATTCCATATTTTATGTAATAAAAGAATGGATTTTTTTGCCTTCTGTCTTTGTCACACTGATATGACACTTCGTGGATTTTATATCCAATTTGTACCTCTCAGATTTTATTAATTTTCTTTCTATTCTTTTCATTACAGTTGGTGTTTAAAGGCCTCCTACAGAGGCAGAAACATTTGGACTGTGCAGTCTATCCCTATGGAAGGTAGATATGCTCTGCATAAAAATGAAATGTGTGAACCAGACTGTTTTGATTTCCTGTCTTCCACTGCCATGGAGGAGAATCCCAGAAGGGTCCCAGGGCATTTACTTCTTTGCAACATCTTTGAGTTTTGTGAATTTGTCTGAAACGTACCAATCCAAGAATTTTTACTTTTATTTTCCTGGATGACTAGCCATACACTAATACCAAATGTTTTTTTTGGCCCAGGCTTTTATCAAGTCTGCAGTTATATGACCTAATTGGAAAAAAGCTGTAATTATAAAAACATATCACTTGGTAAAAGAGGAAAAATGGAACACAGTTAAATGACCTTTAATGGTAGATGACAATCCTGTTTCTGTACACTAGAAAAGGGTTAGGAGCTGAGCAGTGGTGAAATATCAAGTTTCAAGGCAAAGGAACAAAGATGCCTCCTGTAGATTGCACCTTTAGTCCTCCTATTCTTGTGCAGTACACACATTTTCTTGGCTAAAAGCTCTTCTGGGTACCTAAAATCAAGAATAGATGTACTATGTAAAGAGTTGTGGAAGTTATTGTAAAAGGTACAAAGAAAGCCCATATTTCACTCCTCCCCCAGACAAACGAAAAATCCAGAAATTTCTTATAGAGTCATAAGTCTATTGATTGCTACGGGAGTACACAGATGCGTCAGTACTGACATTTTTTGTGTGAATTACACCATTACTTTTAAAGGAAACACTTGCAAAGCTGGCTAGCATATGACTTAAATTTTGATAGCAAAAAATATAGATGAGCAAGAATAGAGGCTATATAAAAAGAGAAACTTGCATTTCCACATGCTATTAATCACTTCACATTGAAGTGTGCAAGTTGCTGTATGTCATCTTGGGACTGTATAAGCCTTAAATGTTTTGTACAGAATTTACTAGACATTTACAGAAGTTAGGTCCTTAATGAAGAAAATACCAGGGAAAGCGTCTTTGATCTGTGAAGAAATAGGTTAGGCAGACAATATTTTTTTTCTGCCCTGAAATATCCAGGCCCTGTGATGAGCACTGTGTAGATTAGGGAAATAGGTTAGGCAGAGAATATTTTGTTGTTCTGCCCTGAAATATCCATGCCCTGTGATGAGCACTGTGTAGATTAGCATGCCTAATATGTATTTGCATTCTGCTGCCAGTGTCATCACAGCTGCCTGGGGGATCTGTATCCACTACCCAGGGAGACCTGCCTGATGTCTAGGGGATCTGTGTCCACTACCCAGGGAGACCTGCCTGATGTCCATGGCTATTATCTTCTTTTACAAGTACTAGCAAAGAATACTTTTTCTTTCTCTACATTTCAGTCAGATATGGTTGGGCAATGATGTGACAAACCCAAGAAAATGAGGAAAAGAAGGGGCGAGCTTGGAAAGCAAACATGTTAATGAAAATTGAGTGCATTTTGGTATGTATTAGGCTACAAATGCCACTTTAAAGATGAATTTGCTTCTATATCCCTATGAGAGAGAAAATTACACCTTTCCTCATTTTTAGGTGGCACCTGGATTTGGAGATGATTTTGTCCCTTGAAAATTAGCTCAAATTTCTTACTAGACTCTTGTAAACAGCAAAATCACTTGCTTTTTTTCATTTGGGTATTGTTTGTCAGTTTTAGTTTATTTTACTAAATCTGTATATTAATTGAGTCTTGACAATGCAGAGGGGAATAAAAAAGTTGTTGCATGCTCAGTGTTTTTCTGGGACAAATCAGTAATGTATTTGACATGAAGTTTTGTTTAGAAAACCAATTTTTGCTTAGTATTATTATCCATAATGGGTCCTGTCATTGTGGCCATTGTAGTATGCAAGTACACACAGACTAAATTCCACTTAACTCTTGACATCTACATGCCTCCTATTTGGCTGACTCCAGGGCACCACCCTGCTCATTTATCTTTTGGGAGTGAAACAATAAGTTTCACTAAACAAAAGCCTGACATGGTCTAAAGAACAGCTCCCTGCAGAATTCACTCTGGATCAACAGTATGGATGCAGAGCATCAAAGATATGAGTGACTTCCCTACAGAGTAAAATGAGCTGTATTCATACAGGGATGTAAGTAGAGTGTAATCAGCTTGAATCTGGCCTTATTTGTTTGGTTAATAGAAGTGGAATCAATGTCGTTCATATAGTTCCTGAAAAAAAATTGTCACTTAGCAATGTGTTATTTTTGTCTAATCTCCACGCGGTTCTGTTTAGATGGAAATATGTCTTATGAATGTGGTAAAGAGAAAAGAATATAAATAAGTGTTCCCAAACAGTCTGACATTTAAAGTAGGCAATATCTTCACATCTTCTCTGTGCTATGACATCTCTCCATAGCTTTCCTAGCTTCAGTTAGCTGCCAACAAGTGGGACTTAACTCTGGACCCAGCTCATTTTTCCACTTGCAGCAGTGGCAGGGAGATCAGACAATACACTTTTACATAATTTCTGTTCCTGATTTCTGTATGTCTGGACAAAAGAAGTAGTGGCAGGGAAAAAATGAAACCTTGTCAGGATTTGGAAGAAATGAATTTGCAGAAGGAAAAGCAATTCACTTTTCGACTCTTGTTGTGCTCTATTTTGTTCAAGTACTTGTAAGTGATCATAATACATTTTTGGTATGCCAGTTACAAATGTAATTTTTTCTTTCCATACAAGAAGAAATTGGACTTTTAAGCACTTCAGTTCCTATAAATCTCTGCTTTGTTACTGAAGATCTTTATTAGTCTTGTCAGTATGTTGAGTACTGTAAGCAAAAAGCTCCTTAGTAATGTTTAACAGCAATTTTATAGAGTGCAATACTTTGTAGACAGTACCTACTGGATTTACATGTAGTTAGATAACTAGTTACACCAGCTTTTCCTGTATGAACTTTCCACAGTGTGTAGACATATCTTTTCAATTGCTTATTTAGTAATTTTTATTTACTGGGTTGTAAAATGAGGAAAATCACAGACGAATACTAAATTTTTTGATTTTCTCTCACAATTTGCCTTCCAAAAAACTCCTAAAACTGGATAGAAGTGATGAAAAGGTTTGGAGTTCTGCATTTGAAACTGTTAACCTGCAGTCCTACTATAAAATAACCGATAACATGGCTCTAGTATACATTTGTACATATTTTGCTACCCTTACTTATTTTGAATAATACACTTGCTGGGTTTTTTTTTTTTTAATTCTGCTTTGCAGCTGGTTTCATATAAGTTAATGGGGCTTCTTGCAGAATTAGACACTGCTTAATGGAATATGATCTGAATTTCATGGGTATTGAGGTGAAAGAAAAATTCATTAGTCATGGAATGGAAGTTAAAATACTAGCACAGATTAGAAATTTGGTAGGACAGAAAGCTAAGATTGGGGAGGGGAAAAGAAAAAACTCCCCAAAAAGAACCCCAAAACCCCCAAAAACAAACCAAACCAAAACCCAAGAAAATAGTGTTAAAAGAATTTCTTGCTGGAACAGTCTAGAAGGCAGAAATGGTGCCTGAGAAAAATCCTGTGAAATGTGTTTTCTGTAAAAGCTATAGCTTATTTCTTGGGCAGATACCTGAACAGTACTGAAGATCACACAGTCAAAATATTATCACACTGTGGGACAGTAGTTCTACAAGCCAACAAAAACTGTGAAGCATGAACAGTGTGCAAGAAAAGTACTGAGAGATGAAATATTACAAATGTCTAATGCTTTGTTATTTGTAATTGCATATTCACTACTATTCACTTAGATTACTAGAAGTACTTAATCATTGTCCAAAATTCCTTTTAAGAATCTGGGATAATATCTCCGTAGAGATAACACAATAGTAGAAATCACTGCTCAGAGATAAGATTAAAGGCAGTAGTTATAATAGAGATTTTTTTGTAATCTCTCATCTGGTAAATTTAAATAAAGAGAGGTGAAAGTCAAAGGATGCTGTTAATTTGCTATGTGAGCACACACTCTTTTACACCGAGGTAACTTACAGTGGATTCATACTGTCTGACATGAGAAGCTTAATTCAGAGGCTCTTTGAGCAACCTGGTGTAGTGGGAGGTGTCCCTGCCCAATCCAAGGGTGTTGGAGCTAGATGATCTTCAAGGTTCCTTCCAACCCAAACTATTCTATGTTTCTATGATTCTATAAATACAGAGAGAGACAGTGGAGACACTCTAGGACACCTGAGACCAGCAGAGGTCATGTAGTCTACTGCGAGAACCACACACCTCTGGATTGGCAGCTGGAAGCTAGACAAGGTATCTTAAAGTATCCAAATTTTCAATAGGTGTTCACCGGTTCATACTGCATGTAACTCAGTGCAGAATGTTCTCATTAGGAAATTATGCCTTCTGGTTCAAATATCAAGTTGGACCTCATCTGTAACAAGTAATTTAAGTGAAAAAAACCCCAGCATAGCATTTGCAGCTAAAATGTGATTCTATTTTCACTAAGGGTATACATTTTTTTCTTCTAATGCAATTAATCACTTATAACACAGGTCAATTTACTTTTCAAATTTAGTCAACAACTTTAAACGGAAAGTAATTACTTTATGGGTTACTCAGAAGAAAAATAGGCAAGACATGAAGAGCAGTTTTAGATTTTTGACATGAATGAGGCATTATGTTAATCTAGTCTTGACCTTTATTTCAAAACTCATGGAAATACTTTGAGATCTCAACTTTCTAGATGATTGGGAAATGTGCATAAATATTAGCCCAATCATCTGGAGTCTGACATTTACTTGTTGACAATTGAAAAATAAACAAAACAAAAAAACCCCAAAGCTGTGCAGTCCATTTTCTTCCTTTTATTTGCTTTTTCACTGCAGGCATATGGAAACATATTTATGAGAAATAAAAAGGTAGGAAAGAGTAGAATTTGCAAAATATTGTTTCAGCTAAATGTTGCTTATACATGAAGTACATATTCTAAAGACTTAACAGATGTGGTTTTGGGGTTGCTTTTTTCCCACACAATCTTAAGTATGTGGGAAGTTTGAGATAATGAAGAATCAAGGGGCCGTAATGATTCCAAAACTGGAATTTTAATATGTAACTAATTGTAACAGGGAACTTGTCACACTTAAAAGGTTTTTCTCAATTAAACCCTTTCATCTGAATTGTAATCCAGAAGTGCTGAAGAACAGACAGCTCTCCCTTGAGTACTCTTTCCATGTTACATTTCTGAAGGAGTAATGTTTCTTAAAAGTCAGCAAAATAACCTCTGATTTCAGGTGACAGAAGAGGAAATTTCTGTCCCTGCTTTGCTACCTTGCTATTACAGAAGCTTCAAACCACTATTTTTATTGATATATTTATTTTTGAGATAATGCATTTCCTAAACCTTTTGGGATGAGTTTATAGTTCCACACCAGTTAAAAATATTATTTTGCAGGAAAAATGAATATTCATTACTTATTTTCAGGTATTAAACTCCAGATTGTTACAAAATGACAAAAATGTTTGATACTGGATATTTTTTCTTTATTAAATGAGACAGTAAAATATTAATAGGGCAAGTAATGTGCTTCACATTTTAAATACTGTGTGAGTAGGTCCTCTGGGGAATCTCTACTTATTTACTGTAGAAATTATCTGCAAATAAAGTCTCTAGGAAACTTCTATATATTAAATTGAGAAAGAACACTGGCAGGACTATATAGATTTTTGAATTTAATCTCTCAGGTCTATAAAACAATTAGAAAATCAGTGTTGTGGGTCTCACTTTATACTAATGGGAACAGCTACACTCCCATCAGTGAGATATTTTGGGTTTACAGGAGCTGTGGGTCTGGGTATTTATTTACTTGTATTGCAAGTCTGAGATAACTACATCTAAGGAATAAATAAACAACTCTATAAATTCTCTAGTAGGTGATAAGGGAAATGGGACATGAAGTAATATGCACTAAAGGCAGGGCTTCCTATGTTTAAAATTGCTGAAGACTTCGTATTCAAGACCAAGCTGCTAATAGTTTTGCAAGAGTTTAATTTCCTATGCCAGGTATTCCCTGATAAATTATTATTAAATACAGGAAAATGACCATACAAACCCAAAAATCTTGGGTTTTGGGACACAGGATAGGGGCAGAGCATAGATTTTGGGAATATGCACTGGATAGAAAGAGTAAATGATCAGGATGAGAGAATGTTGGGGAACAATTAGAGGGGCAAAGTAGTCGCAGTAATTCCCCAGTCTGCTCTCCATGAAGTTATGTGGTATCAGTTAACCTATCACAACTAACATGACTAGCATAAAGTGGGCAGTAGGTCCTCAGCTCTATGTGCACCATCCCCTTGGGGTTTGGAGGTGAGCTGTTCAAAAGTTGCAAAGCATGCATGCTGCAGCCACCACCACAAAGCCATCACAAAATGGTATGATCTAGGGATGTGGGGCAGAGTGTAAGTCATACAAAATTATGGTAGGGAGGCAAGAGAGGAGAAAGGACTAATGTCCTGTTTTGAGAACTAGAAGGTGGTGTGGGAATATTATAAAGAGAAGAGGAACACAGTGTTGAAGGCCAGATTTTTCTGGTAATAACAATATTGAAAATGGGATTTTCACAAAATTTGGGGTGAAAGGTAAGTGAAGTTTTTTCATAAAATAAAAACTATAAAGACTATTTTGTCTCCAAAGTTTGTTTGAAGTCACATATTGATGTATAAACATCTTTAGATGTTCCCCAACTCCAACTTGACTGAAGGAAAGCTTGAGGAGTTCTCAGAAACAAGAGACTCCTCCAGAAAAGAAAAATCTCCAGTGAATAGTTCCTAAACACTTGATTTCCAGAAAGTGGGAGGTTATGTCAGCACTACCATACAGTCCATGCCCAATTCTTATGCTCTT